>NC_065407.1:14259230-14563461 GCF_024362695.1 Pectinophora gossypiella
AGAAGTATGTCGGGATCGAAGCAAATGGAATTCCATAGTCTCTGCTTACCCCGGTAGGACGGGATGTATGTATGTATGTATCTAAGAGAAAACATTCTTGTACACATTATCTACTTTATCTAAAGTCTCTTTTAGCCTTTGGGACAATAGCACGGGTACTTTACTTTCAAATGCCTCGTATAATACGACCCCTCTTTGTTGCAACTTTCAGTACGTTGAACCGTGCACAATTGAGAAGCTGTTATTGAGCTTTTCGAAACCCATGAACCAGTTCGAAAATTCACTCGCATAACTTAACGCGTACCTTTCTTTTGTGGAAGTCGCTTTGTATCTGCCAATAGTGGGAAAAAATCGTTTTGCGACACATTTATGAATCTCGTTGGTGTCACGGTTTAAAAAAGAATAATTTACTTCATGACGTATTTCAGCCAGTTTAAATTAGGATTGTGTATTTATACTAAAACTAGATGTTGCGTGGTGCGCTTCGCGAATCCTATATTTGTTTGAAAATGATCCATCCACCTCTAACGGTTGAGCAAATAATAGAAAACTGTATATGGCGGCCATCTTACTTTTCCGTCATTTCGATTTCTTTTCCACATGCGATTGAATTTGACTAAGATTTTTATCTCTCTCTCTCTCTCTCTATTTAAGAGCTGCGCTCTTGTCAGTGGAGTAACCGCCATTCCTCTCTTCTTCCCGCCAAAACCTTCACCTTCCGATACGAACACGACCTGCACTTTCTCTTTTATTTGTTTCATAAATGTTATCCTAGGTCTACCCCTTCCTCTCTTCCCTTCAATTTTTCCTTCTATAATGTTTGTTATAAATTAATCGTGTCGTTTTAGGTGGCCAATCATATTTCCTCTCCGGTTCTCTATAGTCTTCAATATGGTTCTCTTTTCTTCAACTCTTTCCAGCACTTTTTCATTTGACACCATTTCAGTCCAGCTTATACCCTCCATCCTTCGCCAACACCACATCTCAAACGCTTCCAACCTCTCTCTGTCTCTCTGTGTCATAGTCCACGTTTCAATTCCATAGAGTGCAATGCTCCAAATATATGATTTAATAAACCGTTTCCTTATTTTTAATGATATGTTTTTGGTTTTCAAAATGTATTTTTTCCTATTAAATGCTTGTTTGGCTATTGCAAGATTTGTATAGGTCTTGTGAAATAAGAATTGTTCCAGGTGCGAAAGTTTTGGCAAGCCGTAAGGTGTCACCCTGATGCGGAGCAGTTTTCGAAGACCAAGAAGTATTTCCATACTCAACATGACGTTCTGATCAAACCCGCCATGCGTTATTTTAACGTGGTCATAGTGTTTTTCCGCCATTTTGTTTTCTTTTTACCGGTGACTAATATTTTAGTACCTGCATATTGTGAAAAATAAATTGTACCAGGTGTGATAGTTTTTCTAGGCTGTTGGATGATTCCCTGACGAATTAGGTACACTTTTTAACTGAACTAAATATATAAGCTAAATTGGATAATATTCCGTATCTGAGGTATTTTTATTTTTAACGAAATTACCTGGCAAACACTGGTTAAATCGTCTTCAGTATACGGACAAGGTCTATGAATAAATGAGCTAAGAGCAAAACTCTACGCTGCATTTCACATTGTTTTTAAATCTTCTGTTAAACGTCTGGAAGACATAAAATGCAATAATAATGTCTTCAGCAATAGATTCACGTGAGCCCACTTTAGTTGTAAAAAGTTTGCCTTTTTGGACTTTTGGTTGTTTACTTGTAACCGTAATAACTTAGATAACGAAACTAAACTCATTCACTCGACGACAAAATAAAAGCAACGTGTATAACATAACGTGATTTTCCGCTTCAAGAGGAACCACTTGTTCTTTTGTGAGAGCGTAGCACGAATTTAAAAATATATTGTACATCCCTGACAAGGAACAAACACAAAATTGATACGATTTAGAACCGCTCCAACGTTGCTATTTGATACGAATGCTAATATAAATCGTTTTGGATATTCTTTCAACCCAAAAAATGTACATGTGAATGTTTTTTTGGTATAACGAGTACATACCAAATCAACAACGGCCTCTGTGGTCCAGTGGTTGAGCGTTGGACTCACGATCCGGAGGCCCCGGGTTCGAATCCCGGTGGGGACATATCACAAAATTCACTTTGTGATCCCTAGTTTGGTTAGGACATTACAGGCTGATCACCTGATTGTCCGAAAGTAAGATGATCCGTGCTTCGGAAGGCACGTTAAGCCGTTGGTCCCGGTTACTACTTACTGATGTAAGTAAGTAGTCGTTACATGAGCCATGTCAGGGGCCTTTGGCGGCTCAATAGTAACCCTGACACCAGGGTTGATGAGGCTAGTATTCCACCTCACAACCCACACGATAAGAAGAAGAAGAAGAAGAACATAAGATGTTTACAATGAGGTTCCCACAGACATTAAATATTTACCTTTGGATAGTTTTAAAACTGCACTTAAACTGAAACTTTGTCAAAAAGATTAACCTACCTACAAGGTTAGTGACTACATAGCCAGTTACGCTTGGGAATAACCATCTGGGAATCAATATAAGGCAAGCAAATTACTAGAATTGTAAGTATTGCAACTTTTTTTAAACGCCAATGTCCTCGCAACTACCTCGGCTTTGCAAGTTGAGAAACTGAAATAAAATACTTAAAAATTGTTACTGTATGTTAGCAACCGAATAAAGACGTTTTCGAGTTCGAGTTTTGAATAATTCAGGAGTGGATACTAGTTATCTTATGACGTGTGGCCCTACCTATCCTGCCAAGATTTCGTGAATGAATGTATTATAATTGTTATTCATGATCTTCTTAGCATTATTCCGAGGTCCGCTGACTTAACCTGAAGATTTGACAGGTCCAGTTTTTACAGGAGCGACTGCCTGCCTGATCTTTCAACCCGTGAAAACCAGCCCAATACAGGTTAGGTCATATACTTCCGAAACGCATTTCTCGAGAATGTGAGTTTCCTCACGATGTTTTCCATCATCACTGAGCACGTGATAATCATTTATAATCCAAACATGACTTCGAAAACAAATTCTAAAATCATTGAGGCCCGTGCTGAGATTCGAACCTGGGTCAATCAAAATGAAAGTCAAGGGTTCCTCCAACTGGGCTACCACGGCTCATGTACTTATTATGATTATTATTGTTATGTTTTAATGGTAGTAAACAAAGGAACTAAAACTAAAATATTTCTGTCTCATGAGGATGCAATTGAAAGTAATTAGTAGCTGTAGTCAATTGATGTGATAGTGCGACAACAGTTATGAAGTCATCATAACAAAAGAATGCTGATCTCATCTTACAATTCAGTATAAACAATCCAATACAAAGATATAAAATTAAGATACAAATCAGTACTTATTAAGCCAAGTCAACGTCTGAGTGAATTAATTAACATGCAGATTTTATCGGTATAATCTGCAATTCTCCAGGTGAAATTTCATTTTTCCAGTCTAGTTGTTAGTACGTGCCTAAATAAAAAATAAAAACTATAGTTCAAAAACTGAAACTGGTCATGAATTTGTAATTTTTAGGTTCTTCTTATCGTGTGGGTTGTGAAGTGTAATAACAACCTCATCAACTCTAGTGTCAAGGTTATTAATAACTAGAGGAACACATTTGGTACCAGGCATTTTTATCATTTAGGTAATTATTAATCTTATAATAAGCTTTTCACAGAAAGTTAGCTTTACATGAACTTTAAATTTATTTTCTGACAAATTTAAAATACTGTCTGGTAAGTATGTTAATGTTTTAATATTCTGTTAAGTAGTAACAAATTATAGATAAATATCCGAAATAAGAATATTTTCACTTCATTGTAAAAACATACCTATAATAACCTCAAAAAATTCAATCCAATATACATTATTGCACAGAACTAAATTTCAACAATCAGACATAACACATGAATATAGTACAATTTGGGCGGCCTTATTGCTTTAGAGCAATTTCTTAAAAAAAGATGAATTTTATTGTCACCATAAGTCAATCCTATACATTTTTATTATTGACACTGTCGATTATTGTTGGTAAGTTGGCTAACCCCCTTGTACCTACTCAAATCGTCATTTACTCAGATATCGCACGAATTGCGGCGCGTCGTGAAGGAAGCTCGCTTACTTACTGTTTTTTGAACTAACCGTGATTAAATCAAGTACATTTCCCTTGACATCTAATCTTGTTGTACGAGGATTCGCAGGTCCCAAGCTATAAATTATAAACATGCTCATTGTTGAAATCTCCACTGGGTATAGTGGTCTGTGTATGACACACCATTTTCTCGGATCCCGTCGGACTTTAGTAACGTCGCTTTGAGTCGACATGTCCTGTGTCGATGCCTTTGTCTCTATTGAATGTAATCCGAAGCGAATTGACAACATGCGTTATAAAATGCTTTTTTATATTTTTTTACAAGGCACATCAACATTACAAACACGGCGACATTTATTGATGATTGTGCTGTGTATGAAGAGTAAATTGACAAGAGAAAATTAAATTAATTATGTAATATGACATTTTTCTAAACAATTAGTAGGTACTAATGCTCGAAGGCTCAAAAATGTGCACAACATTTGTTATATAAACATGCATTATTTGGAATTTGAATTAGTTAAAAATTAAGACATACTTAATGAAAAATAATTATAACTACCTTTTTTTTAATTTTTAGTAAATGAAACTAAATAGATTTACTTTTTTTAAATATGTCAAGGTCATATTCCTTCTAGTATTGGTTGTATATCGTGAGTGTTATCATAAGTAGATAAAGGTACAGAGAGATGAATATGTGTGTCGTCGGATGAAATGGTTTCAAAAAGGGATGGAAAAAAAGTGAAGACTTTTCGATAAAAGCATCGGCTTACACCTTCAGCGATATGGAGTCAGTCGCGCGTGAAGGCATAGGCTGCGATACTGTCAAAGTCGATATTTTGGAAGGCTTTGTCGTTTCTGAAACAACACTAGAGCCCCGTAAACTTTGAAGTGCCCAATGACCCGGATTTACTGGGGCCCCATTTACTCTGTATGATACTTCAACGTCCCTACTCAAATAGAAACAACGACGAAATGTTTCTGACGGCCTCGAGACCTACCACTTAGAAAATTCACGGTGAATTCAAGATTATTTATACAGGTTTGCTGTGACAACTTGTTTGAGCCTTAATGAGTTAATTAAATTTAAATAAGACTCTAGGCTTGCGAATGAAATTTTGCGAAATGACAAGAGTAAATAAATGGTGAGAATTTTCTTGCGTTCCAGTTTTGAGACGTTCCGGGAAGGAAGTCGACTATTTACAAATAAGACAGCTGAATGATTCAAAATGTTTACCGTGCAAAATAACAATAATATTAACTGTCATTATACATTCACAAGTTTATTTGTACAAACTCCGTAAAAGATGGTGTGTTCTATATGAAATGTGTATATGCCTGCAAAGCCTGCGCCATCTTTGTTAAATTGCGTAATGTCACAATTGAGTGCATACGTCGCCAACAAACTGCACTGCAGTTTGGCGACATATTTAGCTTTAAGTAAATTTTTGTACAAATTTTTTACTTTGAATAAAAAAAAAAAAGGAAAAATTTAGCGAGATGTAATTTATAACTATAACTGCAACATTTATTTGTAACTATACCTAAATTTATACACAATAAAAATATTTATCTTTATCTATTATCTGTATGACCTCAACGCTTATCGGAGAGGTAAGCCGGAGATTGCACAGAATTGAAAAGATTGGAGGAATCAAGGGGAGTACTTTGCACAGCATTGGAATCAAATATGCTAGATTATTATTATTATTTATTCATTTATTGTTACAAAACATTCTTACAATAAATGAATTAACATTATTACAGATAATGTTTGTAGATTTTTTTTGTTTGTTGAGTTCTGTAGAGTTCTACTATTAGGGCATGTAGGTATATAGGCTATTTATTGTAATATTTGTTTATATAATGTTTAGAAAGTTACCTCTGCAACGTAATATTTTTAACCCCCGACGCAAAAACTACGGGGTGTAATAAGTTTGACGTGTCTGTGTAAATGTGTATGTGTCTGTCTGTGGCATCGTAGCTCCCAAACGGATGATCCGATTTTAATGCGGTTTTTTTTTGTTTGAAAGGTATATCAGTCGAGAGTGTTGTTAGTTATGATTGGTGGAAATCGGTTGAGGTCTTCAAGGTCATCAGGTCGTTTGTTAGGTGTGATAGGAATGTTACACGCTCAGTTTGCTTGCAAGCATATGTGGGATCTGACATTTGAAACACTAATGTCTTCTGGAACCACAGAGCTGGTCTGCTGTTAGCGTACTTTTTCTGGTCGGTGTTTTTTTTTAATTTTTAATTTTAATTATTATACATTTTTTTGTCTTGACTCATTGTAGATTTGCCGTAAATGGCATTAACTACTTGGCCGGACAATAGGGGACTGAGAGCTCGAATTCGCTACTGACGATGCCCAGTTAGACGCGAAACTCAGGTCAGAGCGTCGTCTGTGGAGAATATATTTGAAAGAATATCGACCCTGGTCGGTCGATAGCGCTAAGGACAGAATGAGGGAAGATTTTTACTATAATTCAAGTTTACTCGGCTAAAGAAAATATTCCACATTATTATGTTTTTAGGGGTCTTTAGCATAAATGTGGAAAACCCTTATAACTTTGTCATAACTCATTTCCCTTCTGTCCGTGCCTGTCTGTCCAACCTTTATGACACAAGCAGAGCCTTGTTACTATGTTTCTGTACTAAGGGCTAAAATTTATTATATAAAATGTCTAAAATACAGAGGAAATGAGAGCTTTGAGAATGAGTGGGGGGGGGGGGTGACTTTGAATGATAGAATAAGAAATAGAGTGGTAGGAGTGTGTTGTCAAATAAAATATTTATTTATTTATTTAATGGATCACTTATATATATGTACAAAATAAAACAGTACTAATGTGTAAGCCAATTACAAGTGAACACAACATTCATTATAAAATAAACAACATCTAGTCTATTGAGACTACACACAACCAGAACATACAAACATTAACATTAAAACATTTAGCAAAAGTACTAATGGACAGCCTTATTGGTATGTAGTGTTGTGGTGAGAATCAAAATGTAGTGACGGGAATTGAGAAAGTCTTGCTTAGATGGTTCGGATATACAGGGTGTTAGTGACATCGTAATATTATAAAGTGGAATTTTCTGTCACAAAATTCATATTTATTTTTTAGTTTTTAAAATTATTTACTATTCTATACTTTTGCGATGAAAAATTCCACACACCGTGATACCGTATCGAATACTGAGGGAATTCCTGTCAGAAAAGTCATGATTTTATTGTATTTCTTTTTTAATAATTTCATTTTCATACTTTTGCGACGGAAATTTCCATTTGGTATCGACTCAGAATCATGGACTGAATCATCCCTCAAAGTTTTCGTTACGATGCCACTAGCACCCTGTATAAAGACAATGAATGAAAGTCTTACAAAAAATATTTATGATGCGGGTATAAGTGATAGAGTTAGAAGAAGAAATAGGCCTTCTTCTTCTTGCGAAGATCAAACCACGATCAAATCCAGGATCTGTTAAAGACAGACCAAATCAAGAGTATTCTATGCTGGTAAGCATGCATCATGACTTTTATAAGAGTAAAAGCAGTTGTTTCAGAATCGGAGTAAATTTATTATTTATTTATTAAAAATAAGTACAGTACTTAATAAAAAAAAAACCAACTTTGGTTTGTCCGTACACCGGCATTCACCATCGTTGCTTCTAATTTGTAACCTAATATCAAATATATAATTTCTCTTGCCTAAAAGAGAAATAGGCGTGATTTAAGGTATCTGAAGTAGATATATAATGTTGTCTATAAACAATAATTCACAATTATTGTCTTTAAATTGCTGTTTAATATGCGGAAGGAAAATCCTAACCAGTGCGACTGCGCACGTAGTTTCATTTAGTGTCACTAATGATAGCCCGGCGCCGCTGCATTGCTGCGTAGCAACGCATGGATGTGCACAATTTGATTGATATTGCAATTTAATATTTGCGCATATACATTTTAGTGCACAATGTTAAGAAATATCAAAAAGCAATATCGATACATTGTTTTAAGTTTACGCGGTTATTATCATAATTAAAACACATAATAACGGGTTAATTAACGGGAAATCAGAAAACATAAAAATTTCAACAGGGAAGACGGGTTCAAATTATCGACCATGTGGAATCCAGTAGTAGGTGTTGTAAAAAGCTTGAAACGGCCTAATGTGGTGAAAAAACGTGAGGACACAGTGAGTGCGGTTTGTCGTAGTGAGTTTGGTGCGAGTTCAGCTGGTTCCGAACATTCCGATATCAAAAACATACACAAGCGGCAAAGAAAGAGGGTAGACAGATATGTCTGCCCGTAGAAAATTATGGATCTACCTACTCCACTCCAATCTCATCAGTCATCCCGTGATCATGGCACTTGCAACAGTGTCGAAATATCGGGAGTCTCATATCCCCATTTAAACGCGGTAAGAACCCGTTATTATGTGTTTTAATTAAGCAATATCGATATCGAGCACGCTTAGCAAAAAGCAGGGTTATAATGTTTGACCGTAATGTATGTATGTGTGTATACACGTCTGTTTCAACCAAACTTCTAAACCATCTATCAGAATGTAACAAATGAGGTGTCACAAGAATCGTCTTGATTATCCGGTGGTTACAGACTATGACGTCACGCTAAATTCTATGTGGCGCCCTCTAGAGGACATAAACTGAGAACGAAAAAAAAGTTTTTCCCGAATGGTAGTGTGTTGGGTATGAAATGAAAGGGCTTAATTTGCACATTTCAAATATCTACGTATTACTAGCTTTTACTTGCGGGTTTTCTTTGTATTTACTCGATAATCACGTTGAATTGATAACATGACTAAACTAGGTTTTATCTCCAAATTTTACATAAAACACGTATCGAAAGAACGTTATTTTAATAAATTATACCTCAAAATACTTTACTATATATATATAAATATAACTTTATAAGCTAAAACTTCGGAAAATTTACTGTTGTATTTATTATTATTTGATACAATGTATATTATTTTGTTTTTTAAGATGTAAATAAGTGTTGTATATAATAAAATACCGCTTTAAGAAGTATGAAATAAGAAAACATGTCTCTGAAATTCTTCTGAATAGTGTTTAGGAGATAGTAGGGAGATAGCCTTGGCCGTTTTTAAACATATATTTTTTTGTGTGAATTGCTTCAATGTGACTTTTTTAACCCCTCCGGACTATGGTACAAACTACTAGCATATAACTAATTGAGTTTTCTAGGTTAAAGAATACTTTATGAAATGCTCATTACTAATTCAACGCAAGTCTTGAAGTAATGCAATACATTTTCTTCTAATCCATATCAAATCATTTTCCTTTTAGGCATTGTCATCATTTCACATGTGCTGTGAAGCAACGCACAGACGCGCACAAATTTATGTGTAAACCTATATGAGTTTATTTGTGAGTGAGTATTTTATTACACATAAATAAATTGTGTTGATTAAGTGACACTAAGAAGACGTTCTTACAAATTGGAGACACTATTAAGATTCAAACGTACTAACTTAATGATGTTTGATTCCAATTACTCGAGTATCTCATCCGAAAGTAATCGTTTTCGGTTGAAACTCGAAGAATTATAATTGTAGTAGGTAAACAAGTTCTCCAGACACAAACAGTAAAATATAAGCTAATATCCAAAACGGTGACAAAACTAGAAAAACGTATTCGACTATTTACGTACTTACTAACCCTACATAAGTGTTGGAAAAAAATTACGCCGAAAAGTGATTCGAAGTTGTGTTAAGTGGCTGCGGGAAGCGCGAAGTACTTCGTCGAAATTCTGGGGTAAAGTTTAAGAGCCCTTCAAACTTATCAGGGCCCATTAATAATATCTCTAGAATCCCTTATATACTGCAATTGTCAGTGCTTGTTGAGCCTGAGGGCTTATCATGTAATCGCGATGGCCGTTTGACTTCACCGAAATAACTTCGAACTTACCGTATCCAACCATTAAATCTAAATACATCCGCGGTGAGGAGCTCGGTGATGCAGGAGTAAACGCGCTCGGTCTGCGATTGTTGAAGTTAAGCAACTTTCGCAAAGGCCGGTCTTAGGATGGGTGACCACAAAAAAAAGTTTTCATCTCGAGCTCCTGCGCGCTTCGGAAGGCACGTTAAGCCGTTGGTCCCGGCTGCATTAGCAGTCGTTAATAACCATCAATCCGCTCTGGGCCCGCGTGATGGTTTAAGGCCCGGTCTCCCTATCCATCCATAGGGAAGGCCCGTGCCCCAGCAGTGGGGACGTTAATGGGCTGATGATGACATCCGCGGTTATGAAGTATGAGGAAAAAGATCCACGTTATCTAAAGCAATGATTGAGCGCAAGCCCCCCATTTTACCTAACGTGTAGAATTTGAGAACTTAGTGTTTGTATAGTTAGGGCGTGTAGAGTTAGAAGCTTGGCTCTACATGAGATCTGATAACTTTTTGACATTGTGGTCGATATGATCTCGTCTTGACATCATTAAAATATTTTTGTTGAGAGTACTAGAAAATAATCATCTTTTAAAGAAAATAAAATTTATTACATATTTATTTAAAACAATCCTTACTAAGGGGTGAAATATGGGATGTACTCGTATATTTGTATGGAGAATATTTTTATCTTCAAATCTATCGACTCCAAAATCAAATAATACAATACACGTCACACGTGCAAAGCCGGGGCGGGTTGCTATTCCTAAGCCGTTGGTCCCGATTACTACTTACTCATGTAAGTATGTAGTCGTCATATAAACCATGTCAGGGTGCGGCGGCGCTTAGCGGCCCAATAGTAACCCTAAGGGTTGATGGGGTCGGTAATCCACCTCACAACCCACACGAGAGAAGAACCAGTTCTTGTTATCGGCGCTTGTTGTTTGACCTTGTTCTAAGTTTAAGCCTTAAATAACTTAATACTATCATTCAAGTGTTATAACTTAGCTGTTTAATCCATCTCAATGTTGTAGCGTTTATCCCGTTTATGAGGGCCGTTAAGCTTACCTGTATTGGTCGAGGCACAGGTCCAATTCCTATTTGTCATCATCATCATCATCACCAGCCCATTAACGTCCCCACTACTGGGGCACGGGCCTTCCCTATGGATGGATAGGGAGATCTGGCCTTAAACCACCACGCGGGCCCAGTGTGGCGTTGGTCCCGGCTGCATTAGCAGTCGTTAATAACCACCTATTTGTCATAGTAGCCGGAAAATAAAACCATTCAAGAAGTATGGGTATATGAATGTAAGCGTTGTTCAAGATGTATTCCTTAGCCGCTAAGTGCGTTCGTCTTCCCCGTGGGTTGTGATATCAATGACCGAATATAACGCATTATTTTTGTTAATTGTTCCCTATGTGTATTTGATATTAAGTAAGCAATTTGTAGCAACAACAAAATATAATCGTACTTGTAGGAATTCAGTGAAACTGACGTGTGCTTCACAACAACTAGCATTTGCCTGGTTTAGACCAATTCTGTTAGAATCTACATACATTGTATTTGTAACAAAAACATTGTTATTTCTTCCGGCAAATGTTATTTTACCATTTGTATAACATTTCATATTGAATTGTTCTACAACTTTACCGAGATGTAACGGTTGGGTAAACATGCTAAAATCACATATATTGTTCGTTTGTGGTCACATTATCTGACAAAATCAATTAACTGTTAGTGATAGTACGGTGTTAGTGACACCGTATCGAATACAGTGATAATTCAGCTTCTTCTATAGTGTTGGTTGTGAGGAGAATTACCAAACTTATTAACCCTGGTCCTGATCTGGTTCATGGTCCTGGTCCTGGTGATAATAGTAAGTGGAGATTTCCCTTGCAAAATTTAAATATTTTGTGTGATTCTTTTTAATAATTTTCAATTATAAGTACATTATATACTTTTGCGACGGCTACCTGATATTATCCCAGAATCATGAGCTGAATCGTACCATTCAGTATGGGTATGTAGGTGTTAGTAACTATACTAAAAATCTTTGGGCATCACACAGACCACGATCCTGAGTTGATATCAAGTGGAATTTCCTGTTGCAAAATTCATTAAAGTGCTTTTAAGTATTATCATTTCAAAACTTTTGCGACGGAAAATTACGCTTGATGTCAACACAGAATCATTTTCATAGTATTCGATACGGTGTCACTAACAAATTGCATATTATATACAAGCTAAAGGTCACTGACTCGCTTACTGACTACTCATCACAAAATATCAGGACCTGCAAATGCTAAGAATCTCAAATTTTGCATGGAGGTCCTTTTATTGGGGGCTCGACCGTTACAGACGGCGATTCGGCTCCTAACCTATCACGTTGGTCTAACAGAAAGCTCACGGGTAATTAGTTAGCCTTGCGATGGATGTGCCTCTGACTACTCCATTAGGATACAGTAGTGATTTGAGCATATATGTTCAACCAAGCATTAACTATCTGTCGGGCCCTTTGGTTGAGTTACTAGCTCGAAAGACGTTACTCCAGAGGCTTTGTAGCAGCAGTGGAGTACACTTTACAACACTAATAGTTAGAGTAGGTAGATAATCTAATAATATTTCTATTCAAATTCATTTTTTTTTTATTCAGTAGGTAAAATAGTTACACTTTGAATCATCGTAACAGGCTAGTTCCCAACTAATCAAATCAGTTACTTTTTACTAAACGTCAAAACACGAAATTACTGTGGTATCTGTATGAAAAAGCAACCTGTGACGTCAAGGAAAAACGTGCCAAATATCGCACTTAAAATTCTCATCATTCATTCTTAATTTTAATTTCTTTATTAAAATTCATAAATAAGTTAAATAGAAAAAAAAGTTTTTTGTTACCTTTAGATCTGTCTTTATTTAGTAAACAGAATTTCATAATTTATTATTGACCTAGCATTATCCCGTATTTTTCACAGGGTCCGCAGACCTAACCTGAAGATTTGAGAGGTCCGATTTTTTACAGAAGCGACTGCCTGTATGACCTTCCAACTCGCGAAGGGAAAGCCAGCCTATATAATATGTTAGGTCACACGCCTCCGAAAATGCATTTCTTAGGAATGTGGGTTTACTCACGATGTTTTTCTTCACCGCTGAACACGTGATAATCATTTATGATCCAAACATGAATTCGAAAACAAATTCGGCAATCATTGGTTTAGGCCTGTGCTGGATTCTAACGTGCGGCCTCAAAGTGAGATGCGTTCTACCAACTGGGCTACCACAGCTCCTTTTAGACATAATATTAGGTAGCGTGAAAAAATATTTCCCACATTGACCGTTTTTCCTTAAAATGTCTCAGAAAATTAAATTCTTTGCAAAATTTTCCTTTCTTAAAAATTTTAATGAAGTCGAAAAATATATCTGCTAATTTTAGAGGTGCTACAGGGAGCGACATAAAAAATATAAAAATGCCAAGCATTCCGTTCCATTTTTAGACAAAATAAAACGAGAGTCTACTACATCACAGACATATATTATTATTTGAAAAACATATTATATGTTTTTACCTATAAGCACATAGAATTGGTGTTCCCATAAACCGAAATAGACTATAGCTAGAATATACTCTACGACATAGTTTTACTGCGCGATGGAGTATAAATAACAAAAGACTACTTTATAACCCAAATAAAAGGAGAAATAGAAAAAAAATATATCAAGATGTTATGATTTTTTTTATTTTAATTTTCCGAATATCTATTAAGTAGCAAAGATAACAATTATTTAAATATTATATTGTGTGTAGATACTTTACACCTCGCTTTAATAGTTTTATAAAAGTAATGAAGAAGCAGATCTGAAACAAAAGTTGAACTTCGTAGCAACAGATAATGCCTTCAACACAAGTAACATAACCATCTCTCAAAAGAAAGATATGGCCCGCAATAAAATATTCCAAAGTGCCCCATTATGTCACTGCCGTAACATAAACATGAAAACGTCAAGAGCGCAAACACTACGGCCAAATACGGCAAAACACTTAAGCCAACCGTCCACTTACCGTAAAACGAAATAAACTTCCCTCGTTCATCATCAAGCACATCGTACACAAACACTTCTAAACACAACCGTAAAACGGAACTCTTTTGAAAATTTAAAACAGTTGACGAAACATATAACGAAACACAGAGTTTGGACACCTTCTCTATAGTTAATTCATTCACAGAACGGTGGTCCTTCACCATTAGAGTTCACTTTCGCAACTGTTTTCTAGGTTAATGAAAACATCGTCTATTTGGGGTCGCACTGACGTTCGTGTTCACTCCCCGATAGTCGCGTTCGCACTACCTATAAGGCGTATCTTGACGGACCCTCAGTGCGCCTGCGTCAAACCAAGTGACTCTTTCACCCAACGGACTTATTCACGAGTTAATTAATATATCAACTTTTCTCGGTCCCCCTGTATTAACCGTCTCTGTTAATAAAATATTTGGCTTTAGTGTCTCACTGCTCTCAGCAGGAAGTTACTACCGCCGAATTTATCCCTTCGTTATGAAGAAACCAATTAAGGAGGAAGCAGCTGATAAATAATCTCTGGGTTCCATTAACTACACTTCGTTTTGAAACTAATCACGGTTTTAATGTTACTTTGCGGAGCTGAGACTGAATCTGTCAAATAAACTAAAAGTTTGCAAATGTCAGTTCAATTATTCAAGATTGTATAAATATTGTCAAATTCAAAAATATTGATCTGGAATTTAGCCAGCTCGTTAGATCCTTTCGGAGCAGTTTACCAGATTCCCAATTCACCAGATTCGCAACTCACCAGATTCTCATTTAACCAGATTCGCTACTCACCAGAAGTACACTTATAATTCAAAAGGTGAAAACCACAGCAATCAAAGATAACCTTAGTTTATGTTGTCGTAACTTATCAATTTGTGTAACAGTCGATTAGTTCCTATTGGCGAATTACACTGTATTTTTCCACGGTGCAATCCAAATATCGCAGATCCATGAGATATAAGCAGATAACACAAATCGCAAACGCCATTAGAACATCTTTGCTACCCTCCATACATTTTGTTCAGTCGCAAATTATTTATTTACTTACACAAAGGACCGTACAGAGTTACGTAATGCGCTGTATGGCGAGAAAACGACATCGCATGTTATTATACATACATGCGATATCGCTAAGTGACGCTGTTCGCATCTTTAGGATGTACATGCACCTGCCAGCGATGTAGATAGATCGTACGACTGCCGTAAGAATATCTTAATGATCGTCCACATTTTGTTTCGATTGCATATCTGTGCGATATCCTATAGCTTTGGGAGGCAACAGCCATCTTTATTTTCTTCGGCATTCAATACTTGTCTAGAAAGATAACCTGAGATTATATCAACGAAACTTCATAAATATTTGTCGTTTGAATTGTACCTCTACGAACTACTGACAGAACCGATGTGGAGCCAACGTAAGGAGACTCGCCGTAAAGGGAATCGAAGTTCGGGGAGTCGCTGTCAAAAACGATAATTCATCAGCAGATTATTTAATGTCCATTTTATGCTGACATGAATATTCGCTTCTGCTAACCTACAGTGTAGTAGCAATGGAGTATGCTGTTCAAACAAATATCGTGTAAAAGTGGTCGCGCTCTGGTGGTGTAAACCAAGGTCATACGTAGTGCCCTATCTGACTAGGTCGCGCGACCAACACAATGTACGTAGTTGACACTTTGCGCATACAATAGCAATATGACTTTTAGCCCTCTGGTGTTAAATGTGTTAAAGTTCCTACATGAATATCGAATCGGGTTCGAATCCCGGTGGGGACAAAAAATCACTTTGTGGTCACTAGTTTGGTTAGGACATTACAGGCTGATCACCTGATTGTCCGAAAGTAAGATGATCCGTGTATCGGAAGATACGTTAAGCCGTTGGTCCCGGTTACTACTTACTGATGTAAGTGAGTAATCGTTACATGAGCCATATCAGGGGCCTTTGGCGGCTCAATATTAACCCTGACACCAGGGTTGACGAGGTTGGTAATTCACCTCACAACCCACATGATAGAAGAATGAATATAGAAACCTAAACAGGTTACATTCATTTTTTACCTCGTTTTGGTGTACTCTTTGTATGTACGTGTGATGAATACTTAGTTAAATTAATAACAGAAAAAAATCCTAGCCGTTCTGTCTGAAACTACATAACTGTACCAATTTAAAGCGCCAACAGCATCGATTCTTCGCAGCTATTTTATAACCCGTGCAAATTAACTAGACATCTCGCGTCAAGGGAGTTGCATACAACCGAGGTGTAATTAATGCATACGGATAAGTCATGCGCGATAGGTACTTCCAAAACTTCTCTACGGCAGTTGGTATGCAGCGCCAAAACGACAAAGATTAAGTCTATCTATGAGCTACATTAAATCGGTAACTACGAAGCTCAGAAACAGTAAAAACAGTAAAAATGTTTGACCGTACGTAGGTAATATTAAACAGAACGACCAGCGGGCCTAGCACCGTAAGTACGCGACTCTCTCTCGCCGCGACAGAGATCGTCTGTCTCTTTCTGTGCAGTATTGTGAGAGAGTGATGGGTGACGTATGTCGAGGCGAGAAAGAGTTGCGCGCTTACGGTGCTAAGCCCGCAGTTCTGTCTGTAAGTTGTCTTTCTTGTTATTATATTTCAATAAGATAACATTTTACAATAGTCTCAAAGCGCGGTAAGAATTAGATCTGTCAAAGTACGTCAGCTAGTATTGTTACGTTCAATAACATAGTTATATAAATTAGTCGAGATTATGTCGATTGATTCTTTTCTATCTAAAAGTAGGTACCGATATTCTGTTTTACTTCTAAATTCAAAAGCGAAACAGTCGTTTTTCAATACGATATGATCAGTTCTACCCGGGAATATAAGCAGCTGATCGAGTTCTATGTTTATCAATTGCTCCCTGTTTTTACCATAAATGTTTTTGGATGTATACATACATAAACTCACGCCTATTGCCCACCGTCGTAAGCAGAAACTATAGAATTCCATTTGATTCGATCCTGACACACTTCTCTTGCTTCCTCGGAGTAGATCGTACTAAACCTTTTCTAAAGACATCTCCAATTTGGTCAATGTAAGTCCTTCTAGGCCTTCCTCTGCCAGCCCTACCATCAGCTTTCGCTTTATATACCGCTTTCGCAATTCTATTATCCTTCATCCGCTCTACGTGTCATAAACATTTTTTGTACCAAAGAAGATATAAACACAACAAAAAAATATTATACACCAAACTATCCAGCGCATTTAAAGGTCATTTTGTTACCTACACCACATTGTTTCATTGCACAAAAGACACATAAAACTCGGTTGAAGGTTGAAACAAGATACCAGACAATAAACACCGTCCATTTAGCTGACCACAATCTGATTAGATTAAATGACCTAGATGTCTGATCTGTGTTCCCAGACCAAACTATGTTTTAATATAAAGTCCTTGTGGTAGTCATGGATCTAGAATATTTTGGGTTAGGTACCTATCTAATTTACGTACTTTGACATTAATTTGACAAATTGAGCCTCTATTTTTTTTTTATTTGCCCATGGGCAGGCAATAGTTGTCAGACTTAGTGTTGCCACAAAAAAACGATAAAATGTTAATAAAAATCAAACTAATCAAATTTTTCTTCAGCTAAATTATTATAATATAATATTAAAATTTTACTGAAAAAAATACACATCACCAAATAAAGATTTTATATTCGTCCTCGTACAAATGAAGTGATGATTCTAACATGAATCAGGTTTTATTCAATACAAATTATTGTTTTATTTAACTATTAATTATATAATAATATATATATCAACTGTAGTTCTTTACATTGTGTCAATCATTAAGTTACATCGACCATTTCACTTAGTTTTATTATGCACAATCATATTACGTCAAGAATCTGTATCGTAATAGCAAAAAATTATGTTAGAAAATTATACTGCAGCCACTTTTGATATGTATATCATTGACGTAGAGTATAGTATATAGGATGCTTGTATATTTAAACTGAATAGACGATAATAATAATCGGCACTGTTACTTTATTTGTCCGGCCAAGTAATTCACGACAAAAAAATGTTACTTCTCAATTATTTTTATAATACAATTTGCATCCATATTTAATAATTTGTGATATAAGCCGTGTTAGTAGAACGCTTGACTCTCAATTTGAGGTCGCAGGGTCGAATACCAGCATAGGCCTAAACCAATTATTTTCGAATTCATGGTTGGATCATAAATGATTATCACGTGCTCAGCGGTGAGGAAACCCACACTCCTGAGAAATGCATTTCGAAGGTATGTGACCTACCCTGTATTCAGCTGGTTTTCCTTTCGCGGGAAAGGTCGGACAGGCAGTCGCTTCTGTAAAAAACCGGACCTGTCAAATCTTTAACTTAGTCGGACCCTGTAAATACGGGATAACACTAGGGAAATGATGCGCCACATGTGATAATATATGATATTCTTAGTATTG
Organism: Pectinophora gossypiella; assembly: GCF_024362695.1. Taxonomy (NCBI): domain Eukaryota; kingdom Metazoa; phylum Arthropoda; class Insecta; order Lepidoptera; family Gelechiidae; genus Pectinophora; species Pectinophora gossypiella. The sequence goes on from NC_065407.1 coordinate 14,277,813, forward strand.
TCACGGGTGATCAAGAATCTCAGCTCAGGTGGCAGTAATAAACTATAATGGAAAAAATATTAATGCTGCAACGTCTTCTGTTAACAATTTACAGCACGTTCAAAGCGTCCTAGACGCTTCAAAAGCGAAGCAGTTTCCGTTTATTGAATAAATATTAGTCGCTTATTTCATTAAAGGAGACGAACCGGTACTCCTGCCGGGGTTTTCAATTAATAAAGCATATTTCCTTACATGAATCTGTAATTTGTGACATAATATCTCGAAACACTCTCGATAATATTACTAATTTCTAGTTGGGTTTTACGTTACTACAAGAGGTATTAGTACCTCTTTTGCACGTGTAGTGGGTGTGTCTTGGATGGAATATGGTATTGCATTTGATTATCTCTAATAATGTACGTGTGTGTGTAATGTGTGTGTGTAGTTAAGAAACTTTTTGTAATTATTTATTTTTATTTTGGTGCAATAAAGTGTATTTGTATTGTATTGTATAATGTATAGTTTGTTGTCATTTTTTAGTATTTCGACCTTTTAAATAGTACAAGGCGAAGAAAGTATCACTGCCATTTTTGTATTGTTAAATTATAAGGTTTAAAACTACAATATGTTTTTTTTAATCAAATTAAAATACTAAAAATTACTTTCTTACCTAAAATGAATACAGTCCTCGTGTTCGGGACTACTTTTAAACAAATGCTTAAGTACCTACTTTTGATAATACTTCAAGCACTTCTATGTAATGGGGATACTGCTATGTAATGTAATTATCATCATCTCTTTAGCATTATCCGATTTTTCACAGAGTTTTCTTACCTAACCTGAACATTTGAAAGGTATATAATTATGTGACCCCGTAATCATAGAAACGACTCTCGTTATCAATAGATGCGTCCTCAGTAAAAACGATGCTCTAATGTATTGACGAGAATAGCTGAATACAAGAATGGGCGAATGAATAAAATGTACGAACAAGTATGTATCTCATTGCAAAGGAATTGCAATGAAAAGAAAAATATACATAGTGTTTTGAGAATCTGTTTAGACTCCAGTTAAAATGTAAAACATAGAACTATGTGATGGGCAGGAACGTAAATGAAAATGAAATATTCTGCTTTAGTCTGAGCACAGATTATATAATATTATCTGAGTATTAAGGGGTACGGGCCAGGTTAGAGATAATAATAATAATAAAATTTATTTCCACACTAAGCCATTTAACAACAATTTTAAAGTTACAAAATTAGTAAGAAGCAAGTTACAAATTAATAATTACAGCTGATGCCTAAAATAGACTCAAGCCTGTGCTATAGGCATCAGCTACCATCTTAGTGTTACAATCTTTTATAGATATAGATAGTATTAGATTGTGGACACAGATTCGTGAAACAAGCTTAGCTTAATGTTTGATGAAAACGAAGTTCGCCTTTAGTAAAATACTGTAATAATAAACACACAAAAATGACAAGAAGACAAGAGAATAAGACATAACACTTAAAAAAAACAAAAATAATACTGAGATTGCAATATACCAACGACGATCACACGTACTCGAACGAAATAATTGTTATTGCTATAAGCAACGAAATAATATCCATAGCTTTGCATTTCATTTGTAGTAACGTTATACTTACTTACAATACGGTAGGTGTAGATAAAAGTATGATAAAAAAATAATATGGTAAAAATATGATTGGCCACCTGATACGACACGATTAATTTATAACAAACATCATAGAAAAAAAAATTAAAGGGAAGAGAGGAAGGGGTAGACCTAGGAGAACATTAATGAAACAAATAAAAGAGAAGGTGCAGGTCGTGTCGTATCAGGAGGTGAAGGTTTTGGCGGAAAGAACATAGGAATGGCGATTATTTTCAAGAGAGAGGGAGAAAGAGAAAGAGAGAGAGAGAGATAAAAGTATAAATGATGAAAACTAAGTTATTATACGAAGTACCTACCTAATAAGTTCTACCCATAAACCAATATTCCCGAGGAATGCTTTTCGGAGGCAGGTGACCTAACCTGTATCGGGCTGGTTTTATTTTTGTGTTGAAAGGTCACAAGCAGAGTCGCTTTTGTAAAAGCTGGACCTGTCAAATTTTCAAGTTGGGTAAGCGGACCCTGTGAAAACTGGGTAACGTTAGGGAAATGGTGACTTACCTACTAAGTTCCCTCAACTGAGAGATATATATTGATTATATTATTTCCAGGTGGGTCGGAAACCCCATAATGTTAAGTGGGGTAACGTAAGTGAATTAATTCTATAACGTGTCCTCTAAAACGAATTGACATTTATTCAAGCACTTGCCATGGACTAGTCTGTACATAGCAACTTCAGTAAGCCCACCACAAATAAATACACATACACATACATAAACTCACATGTTTTCCCACTGGGATAAGCAAAGACTCTAGAATTAAATTTTCTTCGATCCTGGCACACTTCTCTTGCATAAATAAATAATATTATTAATATTAGTTAATGTATATATTATCTTTCCATTAGCAGTAATTATGAATAAATAATATTTTGTATTTACTATGAAACGATAAATATTTGAGTGCTGATTGAAGTCAATTAAAAACTTCCACGTGTATAAATAAAAACTAAACTAAATAAAAAAAACACGGTGAATCGTGTTAATTAGTTCATATTTATTGAGATTGACATACCTCTGACGAGCTGAATAGGGTATTTGACTTGGTCAAAAATAAATTATAAAATACTAATCTACAAATAGAAGCCAGTCTAAGATGATCATAAATCAATCTCATTTTATTTTTCCACTTATTTTATAATTTATTTATGAATTAAGTAAGAATAAGTACGACGTTTAACCGCTTTTATTGATGACGTCACACTCGTCACAGTATAGTAATTCCATACAAACTCCAGAGAAATTTCGTAAAAAGTATCTCATTTGACTAGGTTGTCAAGTACGTAATTGGGAATATAATCGTAAGCTTATTTTTTATGTATAAGTATGACTAGCGGCCCCAACTATATTTTCTGATGTACAAGCTACATTATTGTAAAGTTTCATTAAAATCCATTCAATAGTTTTTGCGTGAAAGGGTAACAAACATTCAAACATCCACAACATACTCACAAACTTTCACATTTACAATATTAGTAAGAAGCTTATTTTTTATGTATGATATGTTCTGGTAGCTAAGATAAATTATAGATGCTAACCTATTTTTTGTTAATGCTTGTTTATGCAATGGATTTTCAATTAATTACCTTCTTTGACGTGACCAAATGTAGCTTGTAATTTGGCAGGACAAATGCCGAGCGCCGAGGGCTCTCACCTGCCAATTAGTCACTGAAAGAGAGACTGAAATCCATAATATAATATAATTTATATAATTAAAATTTTAAAAAAAAACCGTAACTGGTTGTACTATATCGTCATTGCCAATTTAAAATCTATTATGTGGAATCGGGTCAATTTTACAGTAATTACAAAAAATCTTCCGCCTGAAATGTTTTTGCATGATTTTTTTGACTGTGTATTAAAAAATATTAAAAGATAATTGATTAAAATTATTTTTTTATATAATTTGTGTTTTAAAAAATGAATAAATAAATAAATAAATATAGGCTATCTGAAGTTTTGAGTAGCTTTAGCTTTGCAAGCATAGCGTGTCAATATTAGTAATTGCGCGCAGGTCGACTGTAATGGTATTAAATGAACCATCTATGTATTGTTTATGAACTCGATCAATACAGCCATTGAACTAATCTATTTGCATTGTTGTTTGGTATTAATGTGCATTTGTACTGGAATGTTTGAATCTTTCGGCTAGATGAGTGGCCAATGATTATAATTATTTCCAGGTGGGTCGGAAAGCCCATAATGTTAAGTGGGGTAACGTAAGCAAATTAATTCTATAACGTGTCCTCTAAAATGAATTGACATTTATTCAATGTCAATTCATGTCTTCTCTCCGTCCCTATTGAGTCTAATTAGAAAGACCAGAAGGTCTTAAAATTCCATATTAAATTTCATTTTAAAAAAGCAATATTGCTATTCGACATATTGTTTGACAAGGCGCACTTATAGCAAAATTGACTTTGAAATAAAATCCTCAGTTTTGCCCTTTTAGATCTCTAAAACCTAGCAGATATAGGTATTATTTTTGGCTTTAAGATATTCAGTGTCAGCTTCTAAAGACGAATAGCTACATAATATTATCATGTAGTTGTCAAAGGCAAACTTAGGATCAAACTACACGAAGTAATAATTTGTGTAGTGAATTTATGAGCTCTGTACCAATACGTAATATAATTATACAGTGTGCACATTGTGTATTGGTCATAATTACCTTACCACGCGAAGTGTAAATTCGACTCACATGACTTATAACATAGGATAGGTTAAGTGACATACAGTTTAATCAATCATCCGTAATTTATTAGCGCGGGTGTGTCCACATCCCCTGAGCTTTGATGACTGCACAAAATTCTTGATATTACCATTAACGGCTATTAATTTTAATATATTAATTTGTTCGTTACTTTGTTTGTCAATTTAACTTGTGGTATAGGGTGCCCAAAATGATAAAAATAGCCGTTGTACGACACAATGGTGCTGAATTGGGCTATTTTATATTATACCTGTCATTTTCTTATCCGCACAAAAGGAAAGGGACGGGTAACCGACAGGCATAAAATTTATGGAACACGCGTCAACTTTAGGCACAAATCTAAAACAATCGTCTAAAAATTTTACATTGGCCAATAAAATGACCTAATTAAGTTGACAGCACGCGTCAAACGGTTTGAATACCAACAAGATACCACTTTGAATCGTTCGAATTATTCATTCATCCACTCATTCATTTTAAAATTATTTTAACAGTTGTAAATCATCCATCCCTTTCCTTTTCGGTGGATAAGAAAATGACGGGTATGACTTAAAATAAAATTAGGAGGTGTCTGCAGGAATCGGGGCTAATGTGAGTCTTGATATATTAGCAGGGTAGTAAGAAACCTTTTTTTAAAACAAACTAAGTTGGGTTCCGCAATGAATGAAAGAATACTTACACATTTTGATTAAGTAAATACATACAAATATCTTATCCGACTTGTTTGCCTAATTTTATTCTCATTCGTACCGATTGTCCCCTTACAACGTAACTGTGAGCGAGACAGATTGTCCGCGCTCTCTATTACTCTTTAGCGACTTATGGCCATTTAGATTAAAGTAAGACCTAGAAGGGGCGAGGTAAAACTGGCTGACATAACTTGGTGCGGGGCGTAGAGTTTTTCCCTATTCTATTGTAGGTTGGTATTGAAAATAAAAAAGAATAAGAAGACGAAATATAAAAAGACTGGATCAGTCGTTCGACATCTGCATTTACCTTGGAGGGGTAGCCCAATGAAAAGTTAAGTTCCACCCCCTTCCACTTATCAACCGGTCAAAGTCTTCCTAATAGCTCTAAGGGAATAAAGTTACATTCATTTGCATACATTACCTTTTCTCTTTTGAGAAAGTTAGAACGCAAAACGTGTTCCAATTCGTTCTACCTAGTAATTCCAGGTGTATACTTAAGAAATTTAGATAATGTAAAACAGGATAGAGAGTTTGAAAGGTATCAAGTTTATTTGTTACCGACTTGGGGTCCTGTCGTTTGAGCAAAAATCAATTCGCATACACTTAACAAGAAACGATTTACAACAATGAAAGACTTTTCAGGCGCACTAATATAAGGGCCACGCTCTTGTCAGTGTGGCATTATTCATTCTACTTTTTAGGGTAAAATAGGGCAGTTGTTTCTCTCTTGCCTTTCACCCCGTAGTACTCTGTTTGACGCGAGTGTGATGACGCTCAGAGTAGTCTATTTCAAAAACCAGGCGACGAGCCTCAAAAACAAAATAGATGGCGCTGTTCATGGGTAAAAGCCTTATGCACCTTTAATCTTTGTTCTTGGGTATAAATGATGATCCTTTTTATTACACCCAGGCACAGATACAACTTACACCATTATTATTCTGATCAAAATAAAGAGAAGCAATATAGGTAGTAATATACATAATATGATCCAAATATCAAGCAACAAATATTTTTGTATATGCTTCAGCTATCACATTGGATTTTGGTATAATTATTATGTAACCGAGTATCATTTCTTTTCATGTTAAAGCTATACAGCGCCATCTATATTGTTTTTAGTGAACGTAGCCTGGAAAGTCCCTCATTGGCAAAATTAAGATATGTCATTTTCTTCTTTTTACACCTAAAGTGGGATAGCGCAAGGAAGAAGAAGAAGATTTTCTTCTTTTTACAACTACAGTTTTTACATTTAACAGGTAAATTTTACATTTTATACAAAAATAATTTGACAAAAGATTATTTAGTAAATCAGTACACTGAAATAGACTACATTAGCAGCTGAATGTTGTTCGTTTTCCGATCATAATCCAGCATGCAATGTGTTATTCTCAGAGTCTAACGAAACGATCACAAGTCGAACGTATCACACAAACAGTCTACAAACGCAACGAGAAATAAATTCACCAAAGTTTCGATGTTCTCACACTGTACGGTGATTACACGGTATAAAGTTTAAGATAACCGTTGATTCTGAATAATGTTACGAGTTCTAGTAAAAGTTACATAGGAATTTGTACGTGTTTATAATGAAGTTCGACACTAACGTATGAGCGGCGGTAATCCTATTCAGGGGGATTTCTGAAAATCGAACTTGTGTTCTAAAACTTCGAAAGTGATCGGTGTTGTGCCGTTCTCGAAAATGTTCCCACATCTCTATCTAATCACACTGTTTCTCACTCTATCACTCAATTTGACACCGAAAATGTTGCGTTTTGTTTTGACGTGACTTATTGTACGTAGATTTGCCGCAGATGGCATGTCCGGCTAAGTAGTAGCCGGACAAATGGGGAGCGCTGAAGGCTCTCATCCGGTACAACGTTTAAGACGACAGGCCTGAAGGTGCCCAGCCGGGCGCGAACCTCGGCTCAGGGCGTCGTCTGAGAGGAAAAATATTTGAAGGAATTAATCGATCCTAGCGGGTTGATAGCGATATGTGATGATTGAGGGAAATCGTCGACCACGCCGCTGGGGTCGGTATCGGGGTCCTGATATAATGCTGCGCAACGACCTCATTCATACAGCATTAATCCTACTTTTATGCTTCTTCTGCCATACCCAACATTCCCTACCGTACTTCAACGGAGGGACAAGTGCTGCATTGTGAACGGCCATCTTGTGAGATACATTGACTACTAACAACTGCATGCATTGTTCCATTCACTCATCCTAACCTTACGAGATTAAGATTTGACAGGTCTGGTTTTTTATGGAAGCGACTGCCTGTCTGACCTTCCAACCCGCGGAAGGAAAACCATTGTTCTATTCATTGAATTACCCAACTTTACTCTCCTAACCTAACCCAACCTGAAAATTTTACAGGTCTGGTTTTTTACGGAAGTGACTGCCTGTCTGACCTTCCAACCCGTGAAGGGAAAACCATTGTTCTATTCATTATATATTAAGTACCCAACTTTACTCTTCTTTCATTCTCCACATTTACCATCTCTAATAGAAAAGTTCTGGGTAAACTGTTAGACTTTCATCAGTACGTGGTGAAACAGACTTTAAAACTTGGGTTCTCTGTAATGGCTTCCGTGGTGAACGATACATGAACCGAATAGAAATCACGGTTTCGTTTACGCGGTATTCAATCTTCAAAAGTATCCAAATTAAAAATCGGTAGATTAAAATGCGGAGGTTTTTTCCAAAAAAATCTATTCGCAACTTCTGATTTACAACAGAATGGTAGTCATGTTGACTGAATGTTTTTTAGTTCATGCGGGCATTCCTTTGTAACCTGTGTTCCAAACAGAACTGAATTTAAATGACGTTGCATTTAGTGATGTTCCGAATATCCGTATCCGTATCCGCGGATATCCGAGATAAAAGAAAAATCCGTATCCATATCCGTGTCCGTTACTTTTCACGCGGATCTTTTACGGATCTTTTTCAGGTGATTAAGTAGAATTATTAAATAAAAAACTATAAAATTCCATTCAGATTGTTTTTATTTCTTAAAATCAAATATTTGGCACCTTTATATTGAAAACATTTAGATAGATAGGTCTTTATAATGAAAGCAAGATAAAATATCACTTTTATAACCATGAAACGTGTCCTGCTTGACGTTGCGGCGAGCGAAGACGTCAACTATCGTTTCAAAGTCGCGGGCGCCGACACCAATCGAATAATATCGAATAAGAAAATAAAAATCCGTATCCGTATGTGTATCCGCGGATCTTTACACTAAATATCCGTATGCAGATCCGTATCCGCGGATATACATTTTTAACGATCCGGCACATCACTAGTTGCATTTGTTGATAGCAAAGGATTGACTTTTGATTTTTTTACAGTTATTTGGAAGATTGATATAAAGCGAAAGCGGCAAGTATTTGTTTTATTGCAGTCAATATGTGGACTTTTTAAGTGTGCTTTATTTCTTGACATTACTTGATTAGATTTATGTCATTAAAGCGTACAAATGTAGAATTTTAGATTGTGTAAGTAAACTGAAATAAATGAACATAAACAATTTGCACCCATAACGTAGTTGGAGGCTCCGATAAAACTGAATACTTTTTCAGACAATCAACTCAGCCTGTAATGTTACCAAACAAAGGACCGTCTTATAAATTTAAATAATGTTCGGTTCCCCATCGGGGATCAAACATAGACCTCAAGATTGTGAGCTCAACACTAAGCTACTAGACATCGGATGCCGTGCTTTTATTTAATTTTATTGAAAAAAATAATCTCTTACAGTGGATATACCTCTATTGGAGTAGGTAAGTACTTATAACATAACAATTAGTTTATTGCACAAACAGGAAAATACAAAATACAAAACAAAAGAGAAATAGAAAGAGTACAATGGGCGACCTTATTGCAAAGTATCTATATTTTTTAATGAAAATTTTACATCATCAAAGCAACTCACTTCCAAAACGTAGTATTTAAATATTCACAAGTATTTAATGCTCTTGATTACTTACGTTGATTGATGCGACGTTACTCTTAATCTCTTGGTAATTTCCTTAATGAGACACTGGCGAAGTTTGCTGAGAGTTTGATTTAGGAGTTCTTGTGCTAAATATCGCGTTTCCTCTAAATTGCGTATCACGATAACGTTATTGAATTTGACATATCTCTGATACATACGAGACATATGGGATCGAATTCAAAATTTTCCAATGCCCTATGGAACGCAGTTTTTTGACGCTACTTAGTGTAAGTGTGGCTTAGGTGGCATAAACTACTTATGCGGAAGTGGAACGCAGTGTACCAAGGTGTTAAACGTACCTACCTATCGAATTCCCTACCCTAACTGTGGAATACTAAATTTTGGTACATCTTGGTACACTCGGCGTACCAAACTATCGTATATAGGTAAACATAGGGTGTTAGTGACATCGTAACGATGACTTTCAGGGATGATTCACACCATGATTCTACGTTGATATCAAGTGCAATTTTCCGTCGCAAAAGAACGAACCTGAAAATAATAAAAAAACTAACATTTTCATGAATTTTCCGACAGGAAATTACACTTTATATCAACTAAGAATCATAGTCTGAATCATCCCCATCAGTATTTGTTACGGTGTCACCTAAACTCATACCTACGCTCTTTTATGCTCTTTTTTTTCTACTTAAATGGGGTGAAAGTTACATCGTAACGAATACTGAAAGGGGAATGTTTCAGCTAATTATTTTGAATTGTATCAAGATATCAGGTGGAATTTTCCATCGTAAAAGTATCTATAGAATTCAAAATGATTAAAAATGCACACACACAAAAAATCATGAATTTTGCGACGGAATCATCAACACAGAATCATGGTCTGGAATCATTATCCTCAATATTCTGTTACGGTGACACTAACACTCTGTATAATATATATTCAAGGATAAGCTAAATGGATATTTGCTTGATAATAGACACGCCAAGTTTTCTGTATTACCAGTTCAGCCGACAAATTATCCATCCTTACTTCAGTACTAATTAGCTATCTAACAAGTTATTTCTGGAAAATTCTAGATGTTCAATTTACCGATTAACTCAGATTTCTATTGAAAAGCAGAAAAGATTGTAAAAGTGAAAAAAGGTATAAATAGGGTATTCTGGTATTTGTAAACAAGCTGCCCTAGCTGCATAAGTAACTTTATCGCATAAGACACCACCAATAACACACTTCGACCACACAGTGAATATATACAGAAGCTATTAGAAGTATTTATTCATAATAGTTGTATGTCCATTGGTAGAAAACCAATGGACATTGTGAGGTCGGCATGAGTAGCACTATTGCTAGTGGTGCGATAAATATCGCGAGATTCGACACATAATTCCAATAAGCCAATAATAATGTACAAGTGAACCGTCATAACATCATTTTAGTATAGTTACCTACTTACTGATTTTTAAAAGTATATACATACCCATGTTATAATAATATCCTTTCTTATTGTTGTTACTGTTTTGATGTAAGTTTAGGTTTATTTTGAGTATGCTCTTTGTCATGTTATGTGTTGTTATTGTAATATCTGCACCTGTGGCGACCTAAAATAATAATTATTTATTTATTTCTTTAATATAATAAATGCTGTCTACGTAGATAAATTTTGTACGTGTATTCGTTGAAGCCCGCGATAGAAGTCGCGCGGTGTGCGATGCGTTAACCATACCGCAGGGTCTGTACAAGTAAAAGTTTCTGTAATATCATTAGACGGATTACATATTTATTTTCAAGTTTCTATTTAGAATTTAAAGTGCGTTGAATATTCGTCTTGGATTCGTGCCCCGGTCAGGTCAAATAAAGAAAAGATTTCTTTAAGTCAGAAATTTGAGTATTTTTCGAATACTTCACCTTGAGGATAAGAAGCCGGTGCCTATCCGGTAAGACATGTAGTAATAACACGTAACAGGCGAGTGTTAGTGAAAAGTAATATACTTAATAGTTAATTAACACAGACACAATCATAATTATAATTTATAAGTACTAGATACTATCAACCATAAAATATACTCCCTACAATCTACAAATTCCAATCTTCAGCTAATACAAGTTTGAGTAGCTCATAAAACTTGGAATACTTACTTGGTATCTCGCGGAGGACACTTCCATAAAAGCACATTTTGTCGTAAAGCACTGACTTACACACAGGACACTTCATAACCTTACTCCCAATGAGACTGGAACAGACTACGCCATCATATGAGCGCATTACTTGGTTGTAAAAGTTGCTGAGTCCGTGGCTTTGAAGACAGCGATTTTGGTATCAGTTGAAGCGGAGAATAAGCGGGAGCGGTAAACTGTGCGACTTTTAAGACTGTTATAGTTATATCTTCAATACTGACGTCTGTCCCTCTTTGATATTGTCATATTCTCTTCGCAGAGAAGGTGCATTGACATGTGTTCGTTGACGAAATCATGTCTACGTAGAAATGTCAACTCAAAGTGTCTATATGACTTCGAAGCTATGTTATATCATAGTAGTCGAGTAATGGTTAGAACATTATCGGATTGTATACTTCACTATTGATACAAACATACATGAACTCAAGCCCGTAATCCCTTAAAGGTTAGGCAAGGCCACAAGTAAATAACAACAATTACAGCCACTGTTATTACGAAGTTCTGACACTCGTAAGTTGAATATGATGAACGTTGTAGTGACAAGGGATCGACCTATCAGCTATCAAAATTGCCCATAATGTTAGAAAGATCATAATCTCTCTGTAGGATTTTAGGACATGCAATAGAAGACGAGTAAATGTTGTATATTTTTTTTATTAGCTCCCAGTCCAATAAGTAGCCACATGCTCTTTTTCGATTTTTACGACATGCCTGGGATGAACAGCTGCTGAACAAACTCCACGTACTATTTTTAAGACTCCTTTTTTTTGACGTGACCCTTTGTGGGTTCGCTTCCGATAGCATTCTACTTGCCTGGAGTTCAAAACTCCAAGACTATCAGAAAAATATGCTATTTTTAAGTATGCGACTTGTAAGTGTGCGACTTGTAAGTGTGCGACTTGTAAGTGTGCGACTTGTAAGTGTGCGACTTGTAAGTGTGCGACTTGTAAGTGTGCGACTTGTAAGTGTGCGACTTGTAAGTGTGCGACTTGTAAGTGTGCGACTTGTAAGTGTGCGACTTGTAAGTGTGCGACTTCTAAGTATGCTACTTCTAAGTAGATTCTTTTATTACTCTTTCCATTCCCACTAAGATCATCCAATCTTATACAATGTCCTTTAACCCAATTACCGCTGTAACTATGGCCGCATCGTAAGCTTAATAACGCCCTACGTACCACCAATTATGGCTAATTGTATTGACCTAAGCTAACCCAGTCGATCTAATTTGGTCGTATGATGCATACACTGCTTATTATCTATATCCATCTGTTTAATCCTAATGGATTCATTAGTAACATTAATAAGCCATGATTACACCTTATTAAGAATGGATGCGTTTTTGATTAAAGTTCATTGACATTTAAGAGCTAATTTCAAGCGCTTTGAAAGTCATCTTCTTAAGGTGAGGCTTAAAGTTAAGATGGCGTGTGTGTGTTAATTACGTAATGATATATTCGTGTGCGTTACCCCAACAAGAAAGTATCTCCTAGAGTTATATGAGTAGAACGTATAGTTGGTGCCTTATCTGCTGTAAATGTGCCCCCACATAAAAAATGTGTGCCCCCTGTCGTTTCGAAAAAAAATCGAAAAAACGATTCTTGCTGGGGTAACGTTTTTCTAGCAGGAAAATTCTAAACGAATGATCGGAGAGAGAAAAACTGTGCATGGCCAGATAGCTTATATGTGTGCCAAAATGTGCCCCCAAAAATAAAATCTGTGCCCCTTCAGATTTTCGAGATATTGCATTTCCTGCTGGAGTAACGTTTTGATGAATAGTATATCTCTAAAACCATTGCATGTGCCCCTGTAGAATAAACATACGCGAGTAGCTCTTAATGTGTGCCCCTTTGTGCCCCAATTAGATTTTAGAAAATATTTATAGTTTTCAAGTTATCGCGGTTTTATGAAAACCCGAAAAAACATCGCAGCGCCTAAATGAGACAAGGCATAACTTCGCTGAAAACTGTATTCGGTCTTTCTTGACGCTAATAATAACCATACAAAGTTTCAAAAATGTTCATGCATGCGTTTTTGAATAATCTTGCTAAAAGTAAAAACGATGGTGTCATAACTTTGACGGCAAAATACAAGGAACTGGCACAATCCCAGATGTGTAGGTGTAAACCAAAATCTTGTGCCTTTAGTCAAAAATATATGGTGAAAATATTGAGCTTCAAATGTTACGCATTAAGTAAATATAAACAAAAAACCAAAATATGTAAACAACGGCTGGTTATCCGACCAAATCTGAATGACTACTAAAAAGCGACGGATTCATACATATCGATGACCTTCTTTACTTTACTCACTAACCGGTTCACACGTGTTGTGCCTGAGTACACTGAAGTAGAAAAGTAATAACTAATAAAATAAAGTTGTTATTGGATTATATTTTAATAGCTGTTTCTATGACCTTACACATGATTAAGTACATTTATAAGAGCCATTTTCAAATAAAATATACATGTGACTAACATGCTCAAAATCGTGACCAAACTGTTTTGTGACATACCTGTATTTTTATACTAATGTAAATAATAATTTCCACATCAACAAGCTGTTTCCTTTATATAGTCACAAGGTGCATTTAATATATTTTTTAATTAGCCCTCAAAACTTTTGAACGCGACTGTAAGGACAACAGCTTAGGTATAATACGTCCAATAAAGAAGGTCCTCGTTAAGTATGAATCCGTCGCTTTTTAGTAGTCATTCAGATTTGGTCGGATAACCAGCCGTTGTTTACATATTTTGGTTTTTTGTTTATATTTACTTAATGCGTAACATTTGAAGCTTGTTACATATGCCTACTATAAGACTATTGCCGACGCAGCAAACCCTTCGTTAGCGTTAACATCTAGATTGAGGACAAGCGACGACACGTTCCGCAGACTCAATATTATTTCCCCACTATTTCGACATTTACTTTTTGATGTATAATTTTAGATTGTCACTACTTATTCTTGTATCGAACAAGTTAGGTTCTCTTAGTTTTAATTAATATAAGTTTAAATATTGTAATTTCAATTATCAACTCCAATGGGATTCCTGATAATTGGTTGGGTATTCGTACGGCGTTAGTTAATAATTTTTCGGATCAACGTGACGAGACAGCACTGTACAATGACCTCTCATTAGCAACGCAGGGTAATAGAACACCGCAGGAATTTTACGCGGAATGCCAAACCTTATTCAGCACGATAATGACTTACGTGACATTACATGATTCTATACAGACGACTATTGAGGCAAAGCGAACTTTATATAAGAAGGTCGCTATGCAGGCATTTGTTCGAGGGTTGAAAGAACCCTTAGGGTCCCGAATACGGTGTATGCGTCCCGAGACCATCGAGAAAGCTCTCGAGTATGTGCAGGACGAACTTAACGCTATGTATTTGCAACAGCGTAGTGATGTACCAAGGTCAAGGTCAAGGTCAACTCACTGCAGGGAAGTTATCTCGCTACTATCCCCGTCAACTGCTACCTGCGAACACCGGAGTTCACTATTACCAATGATAACGATGAGATAAGGCCAGCCTCTGAAACTTATGAAGATACCATATGATGAAGAAAAACGCCCTACCACTACATCTCATATTAATCTCCACTCTATTAATCTCAAGGGATTGCATGAGATAGAAGATAGGATCATGATGGAGGCTCCTCTTCAACTGGAACGAGCGCAACCAAACGCCCTGTATCACACCACCATACCCTTCTACATCGTGATATTAAGTGCAGGCGCACTCACCCTCTACATCGTGTTACGTCGCTACCGGCTATGGCATCATAAGACGATTGAGGATCCAGCATCGCCAGCCCCTGGACGACATATTTATGAAAAACCTGGAAATAAGAAACAACTTCAAACCCTGGAGAACGTCCCCGCAACATTTTCACTGAACGTGCTAAAATAGTTGCTCATCTTAGGGGGGAGGTGTTACATATGCCTACTATAAGACTATTGCCGACGCAGCAAACCCTTCGTTAGCGTTAACATCTAGATTGAGGACAAGCGACGACACGTTCCGCAGACTCAATATTATTTCCCCACTATTTCGACATTTACTTTTTGATGTATAATTTTAGATTGTCACTACTTATTCTTGTATCGAACAAGTTAGGTTCTCTTAGTTTTAATTAATATAAGTTTAAATATTGTAATTTCAATTACTGAAATTAAATAGTTTTATAAATCATTTCGGTTTTTTTTCGATCCTCCGGCAGCAGCCTACGTAATTGGCGCAGTCGGTAGGATACTCACGAGTAGATCCGTGGGCACCATAACTCTTCGCACATCAAGAGTGATCGCCGCAAATCTCTCGGGTAGCTATTGAGCTCCGTTCCTGAGTATCCTGAATCTACGAACCAGCTGCCGCCAAGAGAAGAATCCAGACTTCGATTCAAGAGAGGAACCAGAGATGAGATATATGTGAGTACACTTGAACTGTTCTCGTGTTGCTTGCTATTTTTACCCCCTAGTTCTCTTTAGTTTTACACAATTTTTCATCCATCGAAAAATTCCCTCCCGCGGGAACCTGCATCTCGACAGGCTCGCCGCCACGTAGTAGATAGTAATAGGATAATAAATCTAAATTCATTAGGTAAGGATATAAAAATGGCAGTCGATAGAGATAATGTCTACAAAGCACTGCGCATGGTCCCGGAGTTTGATGGGAACCCGAATGTGCTCACAAGATTCATTAGAATCTGTGATCAGATAGTAATCGAATATATGAGCAATGATCCAGGTAGTGAATTAACTAACTCGTGTGTATTAAACGGAATACTTAATAAAATCACCGGTTCCGCAGCAAGCATTATCAACTCCAATGGGATTCCTGATAATTGGTTGGGTATTCGTACGGCGTTAGTTAATAATTTTTCGGATCAACGTGACGAGACAGCACTGTACAATGACCTCTCATTAGCAACGCAGGGTAATAGAACACCGCAGGAATTTTACGCGGAATGCCAAACCTTATTCAGCACGATAATGACTTACGTGACATTACATGATTCTATACAGACGACTATTGAGGCAAAGCGAACTTTATATAAGAAGGTCGCTATGCAGGCATTTGTTCGAGGGTTGAAAGAACCCTTAGGGTCCCGAATACGGTGTATGCGTCCCGAGACCATCGAGAAAGCTCTCGAGTATGTGCAGGACGAACTTAACGCTATGTATTTGCAACAGCGTAGTGATGTACCAAGGTCCCAATACAAGCAGTCCACCCCGTCTAATCAGAATTACCAAGCGCCGCCAATACCATTCAACTGGCCAGCCCCTATGGCACAACGCGCTATGCCACCCGCGCCTCAGCCGTTTAAATTCCACGTTCCACCAAATCAGCCGCAACTTCGTATGCCTACTCGTACGCAACAAATGTTCCGCGCTCTACCACCTAATTACAACCCCAATAGTAACGTGTTCCGGTTACCACCCAAAAATCATTCACCGCAAAACTTTCCTAAACCCATGAGTGGTGTACAGCATTTCGTCCCTAAACAGTTACCCCATACTATGATGACAGGACATGATTGGCGTAAATCAGGCAATCCACCACCAACAAGTTATTTTAAAACCCGCGAAATGAACATGAATGAGTGTGCAAGTCCCGACGATTCATATTACAATTCCGAGTACTACTGCGAACCTGAGTACGTTTACTACGCGGATTACGATAATACTTATCCTGTTGAATATGACACCAGTGCATATCGTTATACGACAGACTATCAGCTGAGCGATGAAGGTCAACCACAGCCAGGCACCAGCCAGGTTGAGCAGGATTTTCAGACGGCTTCGATATTAAAAAAGCCAAAATAGAATTAAACTTGCAAACTCAACGTCAACTGCCGTACATAAAAATTTCAAATCCACCACTTAAACTTTTAATAGATACCGGTGCAAATCAATCTTTTATTAGTCCCGAAGCTGTTGAAAAATACTTTTCGCAGTTTCCTCTCAACTACGATCCCTTTGAAGTTACGAATGTTCACGCCACAAGTAGGAACGACTATTCTATCACGTTACCTTGTTTCACCGAGTTCAATGACAACGATAGTATCAAGTTATTTGTATACCGTTTTCATGACTACTTTGATGGACTTATAGGATTGGACTTACTGACGACTTGGGAAGCAAAAATTGACTTAAAGCACGGTAATTTAGTTACGCGATCTGCTATAAATCCAATAAGAATGTACAATTCACATAATGTTAACCTTTATGAGGATATCATCCCCGCCGGTACTTCCAAATTGATTCGAATCCCCATTGATGCACCCGACGGTGACGTCATCATCCCACAGCAGGTAATTTGTAACTGTATGATTTACGAGTGTCTAACTACTGTATCTAATAACCGTGGCTATTTAGAAGTCGAAAATACAACGTCAAACGACATTATATTTTCACTCGATCACCCCGCCCGAGCCGAGTTGTTCAACGTAGAGTGCACGCGCACCACACAAGCTATGTTGCGCGAGCAGGACGTGGTATCGCGATTGCGTACGGACCATCTTAACGAAGAGGAAAAAGCTAATCTCACTACTCTTTGTTCCCGTTACGCAGACGTTTTTTATATCGATGGTGAAGCCCTAACTTTCACCAATAAAATTAAACATCGCATTAGAACAACTGACGAGGTCCCCGTGTACACGAAAAGCTATCGCTACCCATTCGTTCACCGACAGGAAGTTAGAGATCAGATAGCTAAGATGTTAGACCAGGGTATTATACGACCATCGGACTCTGCCTGGAGCTCACCCATCTGGGTAGTACCCAAGAAAGCGGATGCTTCTGGTAAGCAAAAATGGCGTCTAGTAGTCGATTTTCGTAAACTTAACGAAAAGACTATAGATGATAAGTACCCGATACCCAACATTGCCGATGTCCTTGACAAGCTAGGGAAATGCCAGTACTTTACTACCTTAGACTTGGCAAGTGGTTTCTATCAGGTAGAAATGGACCCGCAGGACATCCCCAAGACAGCCTTTAACGTCGAGCATGGTCATTTCGAATTTCTTCGAATGCCTATGGGACTTAAAAACTCGCCTTCCACCTTCCAACGAGTTATGGATAATGTCCTTAGAGGTCTTCAAAACGAGATATGCCTTGTCTACCTTGACGACATCATTGTGTTCAGCACATCCCTTCAGGAACACATGATTAACCTGGAAAAGGTTTTCCAACGCCTTCGAGAATCCAATTTTAAGATCCAAATGGATAAATCGGAATTCCTTAAACTTGAAACGGCTTATTTAGGTCATATCATCAGTAGTGATGGCATAAAACCTAACCCGGACAAGATTTCAGCCATACAGAGGTATCCAATCCCAAAAACCCCCAAGGAAATTAAGCAGTTCCTAGGTCTTCTCGGTTATTACCGTAAATTCATCCCCGACTTTGCTCGCATAACAAAACCTTTTACCCAATGTTTAAAAAAAGGTAGAAAAATCACGTTAGATTCCGACTATGTTAACTGCTTCGAGAGATGTAGAACTCTTCTCACTAATGACCCCATACTTCAGTACCCTGACTTCAATAAGGAGTTTATACTGACCACAGATGCTTCAAACGTAGCTATTGGAGCTATATTATCCCAAGGGCCTATAGGATCGGACAAGCCCGTGTGCTACGCTTCTCGCACTCTTAACGAGAGCGAAATGAATTATAGTACCATCGAGAAAGAACTTCTTGCCATAGTTTGGGCTACAAAGTACTTCCGACCATATCTCTTTGGACGTAAGTTTAGGATACTGACTGACCACAAACCACTCCAGTGGATGATGAATTTAAAAGAACCAAATTCACGTCTAACTAGATGGCGACTAAGACTTAGTGAGTACGACTTCACAGTTGTATACAAGAAAGGCAAGCACAATACTAATGCCGACGCCCTTTCTCGTATTGAGATCCATAATGAGGAGGTTGAGTCCTTAATTAAGGAAATTGAGGAGCTCAGTTCACTCCTAGGCAACCCTTCTGAAAAACCACCGACTCTAGCTGACTCATCGACTAACACCGTACATACTGCTAACGAACATCCCATCCTAGAAGTCCCAATTACAGACGAACCCCTTAATAAGTTTCACCGACAAATCCGTTTCACTGTAGTTAGTGACGTTAAACGTAAACCGGTAATGACTAAGCCATTCGACACTCACACGAGTGTAGCTGTTCAATTGTCCGAATCAAATCTAGAGAACGATGTAGTTAACGCTATAAAAGAATATGTCAACCCTAAAGTCAAAACCGCAATCTTAATAAATCCACCCTTAGCCATGTACTCTATCATCCCGATCATCCAGGACAAGTTCAAAAGTTCTTCTATGAACCTTGTTTTATCCAAGGTTGAACTGGAGAACGTCAAGGAATATCTTCGCCAACAAGATATAATTCGCCATTACCATGACGGTAAGACTAACCACCGTGGCATTCACGAGTGTTATCTCGCTCTATCACGAAGATATTTCTGGCCTAAAATGAAGGAGCACATAACTAAATTTATTAACGAATGTACAATATGTGGACAAGCTAAATACGATAGGAATCCCATTAGACCACAATTTAATCTGGTACCTCCAGCTACAAAACCGTTTGAGATAATTCACATGGATTTATTCACTGTGCAAAGTGAAAAATACGTAACTTTCATCGATGTTTTCACGAAGTACGGACAAGCGTACCATTTACGTGACGGCACAGCTGTTAGTATCTTGCAAGCGTTACTGATATACTGTACTCATCACGGTCTCCCTATGACTATAATAACTGACAATGGAACTGAATTCACCAACCAACTTTTCTCTGAATTTACCCGACTTCATAAGATAAATCATCATAAAGTTCTTGCCCACTCCCCAAATGACAATGGTAACATAGAGCGTTTCCACTTGACTGTACTTGAACACCTCAGAATATTAAAATTGCAACATAAGGACGAGCCAATTGTCAATCTTATGCCATATGCAATTATCGCTTACAATAGCTCTATACACTCTTTTACTAAATGCAGACCGTTTGACTTGCTGACTGGACATTTTGACGCACGTGA
Source organism: Pectinophora gossypiella (assembly GCF_024362695.1). Classification (NCBI taxonomy): domain Eukaryota; kingdom Metazoa; phylum Arthropoda; class Insecta; order Lepidoptera; family Gelechiidae; genus Pectinophora; species Pectinophora gossypiella. Next base: position 14,298,072 of record NC_065407.1, read on the forward strand.
TACCCTCGACATGGATCTTACGCAACACTTATTGCAACAGTACACGCAAAATCATAAAGAGCAAATGGAAAAAGTGTATGAAATAGTTAACGAATCTTCACTTGCTAATCGTACCGCGTTAATAGAGAGCCGCAATAAAGACCGCGAGCCCGAAGTAGAATATTCACCGCAACAACAAGTTTTTATTAAAAATCCTTTCGCGAGCCGACAAAAAACCGCACCGCGTTATACCCAGGACACTGTTCTTGCCGACTTACCCATACATATTTATACCTCGAAGAAACGTGGCCCCGTGGCTAAATCGCGCCTGAAACGTGTTCCTAAATTGTTACAGAATTCCGCTGCTACTGGTGATCCGTCTGACTCGACCTCAAGAGATAAGACTTGAAAGCCTTGACGATGGACCTGGACTTTTACCTTACAAACTTGGAGCTACTAGACTGACAACCCATTACCATACTTTCCTTCAATACGTACAACTGGACGAGATTGAAAACAAAATTAATCTGTTACAGGCTCAATTACTTACCTACAATTCGCGACTTAGTAACGACACTTATCTTCTATACGAGTTACAAATAACTTATCTTACGAGTAAGCTTGGCAAAGTATTAAGTCAGTTAAGATCATTAGAACCAAACCGCGCTAAAAGAGGTCTTGTAGACAGCCTGGGCTCTGTAATAAAAAGTATATCTGGTAACTTAGACTACACTGACGCTTTGAAATATAATAACGCTATCAATTACTTACAGAAAAATCAAGATAAAGTTGTATCCGAGTTAAATAATCACGTTAGTTTGAGTAAAGAATGGATGTCACGACACAGCAGTGCATTAGCCCAGCTGATTGAGAACCAAAATAAAATTAATGCCACTTTAGAGTTACTTTTGGACAAGGAAACCTATAGAGAAAGTAGTTTAATTAAATATGCGAAATTTGCCCAAATTTTAGAAATAGTCACTGAAAATGTAGAGGACCTTATGTCAGAAATAATTAGGTTGGAAAATACGTTAGCTTTTATTCGTGCCTCTAGCACGCATCATTCTATGATAGATGTAGAAGTGTTAGAAACTATGATACGTAAATTAAAATTAATTTATAATAAAGATCAAATTTTAAACTTAGAATTGAGAGAATATTACGATATGATTAAACCTGGGTTTTATTACATAGATAGGCAAATAGTTATCATTTTTAGATTCCCTATAGTTTCAAAAAGTACTTATGACTTGTATAGACTCTCTATAGTGCCTAATAAAAAGCACTTAGCTCTCATCCCCTCTTATCCTTTCATAGCAATCAATACTGAGAATAAGTTCATGTACATAGAGGCAGAATGCCCGAAGTTAAATAACTGGTATCTCTGCGAGGAGAACATTAACCACCAGATTCGCACCAAGTCTGACTGTATACAACATCTCATTACTAATCAAGCTCTGGAGAATTCCTGCCACTTTACAGAGGTATCACTATCCAGAGAAGCCATGGAGAAGCTCGATGACCAGCACTACGTCGTGTCCTTCCCACAACCCACGAAAGTACGCCTAACCTGCGGAAGAGAAGACATCAACTCACTGCAGGGAAGTTATCTCGCTACTATCCCCGTCAACTGCTACCTGCGAACACCGGAGTTCACTATTACCAATGATAACGATGAGATAAGGCCAGCCTCTGAAACTTATGAAGATACCATATGATGAAGAAAAACGCCCTACCACTACATCTCATATTAATCTCCACTCTATTAATCTCAAGGGATTGCATGAGATAGAAGATAGGATCATGATGGAGGCTCCTCTTCAACTGGAACGAGCGCAACCAAACGCCCTGTATCACACCACCATACCCTTCTACATCGTGATATTAAGTGCAGGCGCACTCACCCTCTACATCGTGTTACGTCGCTACCGGCTATGGCATCATAAGACGATTGAGGATCCAGCATCGCCAGCCCCTGGACGACATATTTATGAAAAACCTGGAAATAAGAAACAACTTCAAACCCTGGAGAACGTCCCCGCAACATTTTCACTGAACGTGCTAAAATAGTTGCTCATCTTAGGGGGGAGGTGTTACATATGCCTACTATAAGACTATTGCCGACGCAGCAAACCCTTCGTTAGCGTTAACATCTAGATTGAGGACAAGCGACGACACGTTCCGCAGACTCAATATTATTTCCCCACTATTTCGACATTTACTTTTTGATGTATAATTTTAGATTGTCACTACTTATTCTTGTATCGAACAAGTTAGGTTCTCTTAGTTTTAATTAATATAAGTTTAAATATTGTAATTTCAATTACTGAAATTAAATAGTTTTATAAATCATTTCGGTTTTTTTTCGATCCTCCGGCAGCAGCCTACGTAATTAGCTCAATATTTTCACCATATATTTTTGACTAAAGGCACAAGATTTTGGTTTACACCTACACATCTGGGATTGTGCCAGTTCCTTGTATTTTGCCGTCAAAGTTATGACACCATCGTTTTTACTTTTAGCAAGATTATTCAAAAACGCATGCATGAACATTTTTGAAACTTTGTATGGTTATTATTAGCGTCAAGAAAGACCGAATACAGTTTTCAGCGAAGTTATGCCTTGTCTCATTTAGGCGCTGCGATGTTTTTTCGGGTTTTCATAAAACCGCGATAACTTGAAAACTATAAATATTTTCTAAAATCTAATTGGGGCACAAAGGGGCACACATTAAGAGCTACTCGCGTATGTTTATTCTACAGGGGCACATGCAATGGTTTTAGAGATATACTATTCATCAAAACGTTACTCCAGCAGGAAATGCAATATCTCGAAAATCTGAAGGGGCACAGATTTTATTTTTGGGGGCACATTTTGGCACACATATAAGCTATCTGGCCATGCACAGTTTTTCTCTCTCCGATCATTCGTTTAGAATTTTCCTGCTAGAAAAACGTTACCCCAGCAAGAATCGTTTTTTCGATTTTTTTTCGAAACGACAGGGGGCACACATTTTTTATGTGGGGGCACATTTACAGCAGATAAGGCACCAACTATACGTTCTACTCATATAACTCTAGGAGATACTTTCTTGTTGGGGTAACGCACACGATATATTCTGAGAAAAGATATAGAATAGGAAATAGGTATGTAGGTACTTATGGAAATTTTAATTAATTGTATTATTTTCTTTCGATTCTAATTATACTTTAAAAAATAGACTATATTAAAACAGAAGTACATACATACATAAACAGCCTATATACGTCCCACTGCTGGGCACAGGCCTCCCCTCAATCAACCAGAGGGGGTATGGAGCATACTCCACCACGCTGCTCCAATGCGGAAAACAGAAGTAACCATTAGTATCCTGTCTGTTACCTTTCACGCATAAACCGTTAAGATGAGAAAAGATAATCATTTATCGTCTAACTGTGTACAATAGGTGTTACATTTTAGAAGGTATCAATAGTTTGCCCTTTACGGGCGTACAATTAGGAGGTACAATAGATTTAATAATCCATTTTAAATCGCAAATGCTAAAGTAACAGTTACATATTTACATATAAATACATTACAAATTATATCGAGGGCTTCGACCAATAGCCGCGCGACGTTTATCTATAAAGACAGCATTCGCTGCGTCTATTGGTCTCAGCCCTCGACACAATTCGTTACCCGTCGCGCGAAACTCATGCAGTCTGTGCTGGAATAGACTAAGCGTATATGGTGCGATAAATGTGTGCGTTCCTATACTCAAATGTTTCCTGGAAGATTGCTTGCTAGCATTCGTGCCCTATTGTACTCCTTCTATTTCTCTTTTGCTTTGTATAATAAAGTATTTGTTATGTGTTATGATAAGTTAGTCTTTTTCTTCTATCGTGTGGGTTGTAACGTGGAATGCCAACCTCAGCAACCCTGGTGTTAGGCTTATTATTGAGCCACTAAAGGTCCCTGACATGGCTCATGTAACGCTATGTACTTACATCAGTAAATAGTAACCGGGACCAACGGCTTAACGTACCTTACGAAGCATGGATCGTCTTACTTTTGGACAATGAGGTGATCAGCCTGTAATGTCCTAACCAAACTAGGGATCACAAAGTGATTTTTCTGATATGTCCCCACCGGGATTCGAACCCGGGGCCTCCGGATCGTGAGCACAACGCTCAACCACTGGACCTCGGGAAGAAAAGCTGAATTCATTGTAGACATTTTCCCTCCCAACCTCGAAACAAGGAAGAGCTTATTAGTTTCCGAAAATTTTCCTTATAGCTTTCGGTTATTTTTCATTAAAACAATAAAATTCTTCAACTTCAAGGCCTAACTTTCCAACATCTAACCTAACAATCCCAATAAAAATTGTAAGCCAACAATATAAAATAACAAAATCGCGTTAACATTAGCATGGACGTTAAACTTTTGAAATTAAACTTAAGAGAATAAAAGTGAATTGTAAGTAGAAAGATCTCCGTCCATCTCGTTTACGATACTAAACGCAATGTATGTAAATTACTTGAAAATTCCATTTTCTCTCCGGAGTTTGGGTTAGAGAGAGATTTGGTAGCGGGTTGCTTCTAAGTCAGAAAATTTAGGTATAAACATACTAGCAGTGCTGCAGCTTTGAAAGGATACATTATTTTATTCATGGTGACTCTAAAATGTCACTGTGGAATAATATTTCGAGTAGAACGGCAACTTTGAGCTAGGTTTACCTCACCCCCCTACAGTCTTACTTTAGTCTTCAATCGTATAGGCGTCTGACGTCACACACACAGATGCACGTGTACGATAACATAAATGTGTAGTATCTAAGTAAAACGAGGTTTTTGTAAGAAAGGGTGTAACTGTATGGTACCTAACTTTTGAACATTTTCACTGATGTTTGAAAAATAACAACATTTATATTCAATAAAAAAGTACTTCATTATTTTAATATCTAATTGAAATAATTTATTATAGTTGCAATGTTAATAAAATATATAACAAAGTCAAATTAAAAATCTACACTAAAAGAAAAAGTACTTAAACGATACCTCTTAAAATTACTAAATATTAGAGACTCATTAATGCAGACGAACTATTGAAAGCGTTTTGCCAGGTATATTAAACATTATACTTAAGTATTTTGTATAAAGATTTAATAAATAATATTAAGTATAATAGTGATGTTTTTATATATTTCATTTACACCTCGACGCTTTGAACTATGAGCATTCGCCGACAGACTGTGAACCTAACTGCTTGTACTGCGCAATTTATAAATTGTGCGCAGGTATTTTTGATACTTGCTCAATATTACCCGGTCAATATTTTTGATAATAATTTTGTTCGAGGTTAAGATCACGTGCCGAAGGTGGGGGCATTGTGATCCCTAGTGTGGCTAGGAAATTGCTGTCTGATCACCCGATTGCACGAAAATTAGATAATCTGTGCACATTAAGCAGTTGGTCCTGGCTAATATTTACTTAAGTAAGTACTTATGTCGTTAGATTGAGCCATGTCAGAGGCCTTTGAAGGGTCAAAAGTAACCAGGGCTAATGCGGTTGGTTATCACAACCCACACGAGAGAAAAATATTTGGTTGTTTTACAGAATCACAAGAAGTCAAGACAATTAGAGGAAAAAACACAAATAAATAGAAAAGATAAGTATGGGAACTTCCCTTTTCATTAACAGCAACAATACTGAATTTACACAATTTGTTTTTTTTTGTTTTCACGCATCAACGAGCGGTCGGTTTTTATTTTTTCAAATGATTTGACGTTTGATGCGTTTTGTTTATTTGAAGTTGACGCACGAAAAAGGTTCGTTTTGTTGTCATTTTTTTTAAGGTGTAGTATAAATTGGCGCAGTAATATTTTCACCCATAAAAATCCTAATTACAATTTAAATAGTCTTCCGTCAATTGAAACCAATTACAATTGTCGTAATTATAAATTATTTCAATGAAGCCACTGAACTGGATGCAAATATTTCGAATACCAATCTATATCTTAGTTAAAGTTAGTCCTGGCCTGATTATTGTCAACAGGTCAAACTAAGTTCTAGTGTACCAAACTCAGTTTCGAGTAAGTTGTCGAACGTAGGACTTTTAATCAAATAGGATCGATTCAGGAGCATCGATAAAATGGACGAATCTGTGGGTACCCAGAAATATATTCTATCTTAGCTGTTAGTTGCAGGAAAGCGATGATGATACTTTGTTGCTAGTGTTTACTTTCTTGCACTTGATTATGTTACCTATGTCCTATTATATTTTGATATACTTACTTTAGAGTACTTTGGTACTTGAGTTAATGTTGTGACGTTCATTAGCATAGTGATATTATTATATCAGTCGAAATTAGGTCGATGGATTATTTTCTATGTTCATGAACAGAGAATGCGAGCGAGGATCTCGGTGGCGCAGCGGTTAACGCGCTCAGTCTGCGATTGTTGAAGTTAAGCAACTTTCGCAAAGGCCGGTCATAGAATGGGTGACCACAAAAAAAAGTTTTCATCTCGAGCTCGTCCGTGCTTCGGAAGGCACTTTAAGCCGTTGGTCCCGGCTGCATTAGCAGTTGTTAATAACTACTAATCCGCACTGGGCCCGCGTGGTGGTTTAAGGCCCGATCTCCCTATCCATTCATAGGGAAGGCCCGTGCCCCAGCAGTGGGGACGGTAATGGGCTGGTGATGATGATCAAACAGCGAATATGATAACACACTGCTGGGCACAGTATGCTCCATAGCATACTCCACTACGCTGCTCCACTTCAAGTTGGTGGAGGTGTTTTATATAACAACGGGATAATTCTGTGAATGACGCGATAATGCTAGGGATATGACGGGCCTAGAAAGCATATAACTTGAACCACAACCTATAGTGTCCGTCCCAGAATTAAGAGAAGATTCCATCAGTATTTAATTTTGCATTTCTCAGTATAACAGGGGTGAAAGTTCCCCTTAATAGTTGTAGACTTAATTAGAGAGAGAATTTTCAACTTCAACTTATGCAGTACTCAGTTTTATTACAGCTGTAAATAAAATATGTACAGAAAGAGAGAGTAAAAGTTTTGCGTCTATGTCGTTGTGGTTAATTTTGTGAGTTACATAACGACTTATATAAATATATAAATAAAAAAGACTTTAGACGGGAATAGATCACACTAAGAATATTGAGTATATAGGGTGTTAGTGACATGGTAATGAAAACTTTGGGGGTGATTCAGCCCAAGATTCGGAGTTGATATCAAATGGAATTTACCGTCGCAAAAGTACGGAACTGAAAAAAAGCTAAAACACTATATTATACATTCCACTTGAAGTCAACCAATTTTAAATCGCAAAAGTATATTATATTTGCAAATCATTTTAAAAAATCATGAATTTTGAGACGCAAAATTTCGACTTGATATTCACTCAGAATCATGGTCTGAATCATCCCCCTCAGTATTTGTTGCGATGTCACTGACTTATTTATAATTACGGGCAAACATTTAGATATATTTTATTTAAATAAGTACCTACATAAAGTTGTTTTAATTATAAATTATTACCTATCATAAAACTACGTTCATATTATAGTAATTTCCGCAGTGTTATGAAGCCAACTGCCAATCTTTCACACTCAATTCCCTTTCAAAATATAAAAGCATTTTACAGTTAAATATTATTATGAAATATAAAATTAAAAGTAAATGATAGATTTTAGATATTTACGTTTTACACTGGTTTTAAATATTATAATATTATTATACTACTACAGTTTCTGGATGGAAATGGATTTTATTAATTGATCATTTAAATAAACATAAAACATATTTTTGTAAGTCATAATATATGCTAAAAAGAAAATGTTTTTAGTATTAGAATTCGTGTTTCAATCACTCGTAATTGATATCACAATGGAAACCGTTCCAGGATTAGTGCCCGTTTAATGGCAATAGACTCGACCCATATTAAGTACATGGGACTTAAAATGTGCTGGTGAGCGTGTGTATTATACACCTTTGTCTATTGTGGTGCTGCTTTTTTTTAAATATAATATAAAATATTTAAATATTTTCAACAATAATAATAGTAAGTAAGTAGGTAGTTACTTATTTTATTTGGCTTCGTACGGGTGATATTGAATAAAAAGCGTGCCATAACACTTTTTTTTTACTTTATTTTATTTGAATAGAAGAAATGGTGGTCTGTCAAAATACACAAAGTGGTGGTAAGTATGTCGAAGTACAAAGTACAGTATTTTTTTTAATCAAAGCAAGTTCAATGCCACGACCGCGAAGCGAATCAACTTCTGTCTTTGTCAATATCAATTCTGTTCGATAGATTATCACAAAATGATTTGTCTTCCCTCTCCGTAGTAAATGGACTTTTTATTGGCGCCGTAGCTTTTTGGTTTTTCACTCACTCAATATCAATCTACTCAATAGTGATTTTATTTAGTGGTGCTTTGTGATCGGTGTTGTTGATGATAATGACGATGGGTGTATAGAAAAAAAAGGATGTGTCCTGCTTATGGGCTTTTGATGTTTGGCGGTTTTTGGATCTGGATCAAATTTATAACGATTTCAGAAAAAAATCTGAACAATTAGTTACTAACTATTATTTTGTATTGTTATCTTTCTTATGTCAAATCCTGTCACAAGTGACCTAACCTGTCAAATCTTCAGGTTAGGTAAGCGGACCCTGTGAAAAACGGAATAATGCTAAAGAAATGATCTTTCTCATCTTTTAAAATTGCTTATCATCCATATTCTCTATCTTATCTAGTTGCAGATAAAGGAAGTGCAGTGCCTTCCTTTATTGCAACAAGTATTCCTCGTAGAACACAATATAGCTCTTGAGACGTCTCTAATGTTCCAATATGCAGTGTAACTCGGTTGTATCCTGAGAATAATCACGCTTCCCGAATTCAAATAGGTACCACCGTACCACGGCTGCCGCACCACCGTAGCGCCAACCTCAGAATTTCGGCAGAGCGCGAGCGCTTGCATAGTAGAGGCACTATCTCTTGATGTCCTATTAAGATTATTAAGCCTCAAGTCGAGCTCACCTTAAATGAAACGTTAAGCGAAACAGATGAGTCTGAACCGGTCAGACCCCTGCGGGATGGGGCAAAGTTCCCAACTAATTTGCATGCATCACCGGGCATTTTGATGGACTCATTTTGTTTCAACTCGCCGGAAATTTTTGTTCATTCCAACAAAGCTCTGTGTTTGATTTCCAGGTGTTTTGATTGTGTTGGCTTACCTGAAAATCAAAATATACCGCTCTCATTTCATACGAAATTACTGTTTTAGTTTAATAAAGGTTTCCTTAACGATATAAATTCGATTTGGGAAATGGAAAATTTGCTGATTCTCTATTCAATTCAGCACTGTTGGAAACGTTACACGAAGGCTGCTTCATTAAAAACGTTAGCGTGTCGGTCCGAAAATATATAATTTCCTGTGTAATATTACCGGTGACCTTCATAAATAACCAAATTTTCGATTTCTAAGAAAATGTATTGAGTTGATCTACTATTTCTGTTTAGACTGTGCAAGTGCAGGCTAGACGTTTGACTTAATAATTACCTGGCTGCCGCGAAACAGGACTACAACACCTCAGTGCAAGGTAGCTAGGTACCTACATACATAATATATCAGCATATACGTTCATATATAGCACTGTATAACGTTGAGAACTTACGTGACGTCATTTAGGTCGACGACATGAGAGGTTGGTGAATATGGAAGCTTTTTAAAAATGAATAGAGTTTAAAATTGATGTAGCACTTGTTGTCTGTAATGTAAATGAAGGACCCCTCTACATATAACTATTCTCTCGAGGGTATATTTTATTTGTGTTCCGCTCTTCTGCTTTGACGTGTACATACAATACTATCGAAAATTATATTATGAAGACAGGCAGTGCAGAATACTTTCGTTGAAAAATAATCAAAAAAATATTTTACGGCTTTTTCAAAACAAAATCAATAAATATAGTTGTTGTGTGTACATGGTATGGCAACCAAAAACAAGAAAAAACGATTGGACATCTTCTAATAACAAATTGTCTAATATTTTGTTGCTGCCTTCCTCTATTAGGATAATTATTTTAAATATTATATTTTATTATCATCATTATAACGGTCGGTATACGGTTTTTTTAGTACACTTTGGGCCTTCCCACTTTCATTGACCTCTCACACCATGCGGGGTTGGCTGGAAGAGATCTCTTTTAGAGATAAGTCAACCTTTTGTACCAATTTTTGATTTTTCTTTGTCGTTAATTTAATAAATGTGTTCAATAAAGAGTTAAATATAATATGACAGAAACAGTAATGCTTATCTTCATATTCTAATATTCTTACTCAACACGACCAAATTTAATTCGTTGCATACATTTATAAAAATATGGAAGTAATGCGGTATACATGCAAATCTTTGCAAATCTGCTAAAATCTGTGCAAATCTGTGCAAACCTTTGCTAACACGTAGCATTCTACATGCCAAACGCAATATCAGCAATATCTCATGACATTCGAAACAGGTTATTGCGAATTCAACTGTTCCAAGCATAACACGGCAATTTAGGAGGGATTGCCCGTTGTAATGGTGATTGAATTTATTAAAGCAAAGTGCAGCATCTGCAACTAGATTTGACGAAGTTACTCCCTCAACTCGGTGACTCTAACTGCTTGACTTAGCTATTGACGTGATTCAAAACTGCTTCAATATCGTAGTACCACATCTTACACCCGATCCCTGATGGTGAGTAGAACCTGAAGTAACCAAAGACAACTTGCAGCCATTATTGGTAAGAAGTCCTAAGAAGGATATGACGACCCTTATAATGATAATGGATCAGCACAATTGTCCCCCGTAATAATTATCCATCATGTTAGGTAGGCAGGATACAATCCCTCTGTCAGATTTTACGATATGTCCGAAAAGACAAGTACTTCTATATCTTCTATGTTTTTTATTTGCTCCCAGAACAACATTCAAGAGATCGTAGTATTTTTTGTGCGTTATAATTCTCTACTAAACAAAATTAGATTTAAAGTATTTTTTTTTATTTATTTATAAAAGGTACATACAACGTTACAGTGTAATCCAATGCGCTGTATGACGAGAAAAAAAAAGACAATATAAAAACTAATATAACACAAAAAATAAACAATGAATGACAAAAGAAACAAAAAGAAAAATAAGACTATGAACATGAAAAACAATAAAAAAAAATACAATTTCAAAATTAAAAGGTAAACTATCACACAAAAAAATATTAAAATATCATCATCACAAAACATCATCAAAAAAACAAAACAATAAATCATTAACAAATCTTCTCGCAAAAAGCCAAACACTCTCTCCATACACTCCACCATCTGTCAGCGAACACATCAAGAAAGTATGTTGATATAAATATGTAAGTAATATAATACCTATACGCCATTGATAAATGCAAAAGCTGCATTTTGGGTGTGGTATATAATTTTACGGCGAATAAAATGATAATTTTGATGATAGCTTCTATATGACTAGACGGTGACCATAAAGATAAACATCCAGCAAAATAAAAACTAAGAATTCTAAATCCGAAAAAATCGGGTTTAAAACCCCAACGAAAGATCCACGTCGTAAAATATTAACTAGGCTAATCAAATGTGACTCGTACAAAATTGCTCTATCATCGCGTGATTCACTTAAGGTGAATCGTTTCGCAAAGCTAGCAGACACTTCTTCAATATTAATTATGTTTTTTTTTTATAAATATTTATTTTTATTTCAGTCGGCAATGAAGCAGCGTGGTGGAATATGCTCCATACCCCGTCTTCTTGATTGAGAGAAGGCTTGTTGTTTTTATTTCATTACGTAGGTGGTTAATCTACCAAAAACACTAATTTAAGTATTTTATAATATCGTCGCCTTAATAGAAAATCAAATAAGCGCCTTTTTAAAACACATGATTATTCTGATGTGATTTGTATGACCAATACTTCGATTTTTTTCAATTCATTTCAATGTGAGTAAACATTAAGACCACAATAAATTGTTTTACACTAATAGAAAATAGCTTGATATTGTAGATTTTCTGAGTGTGATTTTTCATAAAGGGTTTTTGACTATAAGTTAGGCGGAGTTACGTGTTATTATTAAGAAAAAAAAACAATCAACATAACATTATAATAATATTATAAAAGTGCATTAAAACTGCGTAATCTTCTTTTTTGTGAAAAAAGCCTTATATTTTATACATTTTAATAACAGGCAATAAATGATGTAAATACAATGAAGTACTGGTTTCACTTCAAAATAACTTATATAAGATTAATGATTACCTAAATGATAAAAACTGTCTGGTATTGAATGTGTTCCTCTAGTTATTATATAACTTGTAATGTATACCCACATTGATGTAAAAGATGTGTTGCTGTTGCTGTTTCTTGTCATTTCTTCTCCTCAGCCGAAATGACGTTACTTAATTCAAAAATGTTACATTGACCTTCAAGAAGTATATCCATGATAATTACGTTGAAAAAATGATTTCTGATTTCTGATTCAACATATTTGAAACTTTGCAGACCTCAAGAGCACCTAAAAAATATAATATCTAACGCAGAATGTTACTATAAGAGCAAAACGTTCCCCTTAAAGACAGGTGTTATTACCCAGCTTGAAACTACCGAAGCTGTTAAAGCATTTGACACTTAAATTGGTGTTAACAGTTCTCCGGCCGTGATGAGTCGTATCCGAAGCGAGCAGATGTTTAATCTTGTGATACTAATTACTATGGCCGTTAAGGATATACAATTTGGACAATTTGCTCCCAGTTTATAATGGACTGTCGAACAGCAGTTCCTTGAGGAGTGTTAATTTATGTTCTTGAAATTTTGGGGTGCGAAGAATGTTGATACTTGGATTATGCTGACGTATAATGTAGGTATGATATAATAATATATTGGAAATATGTATATGCGTCCCATATGGTTTTAAAAGCTGTTGATTCTGTCCACGTAGCTCTTAGAGCGATGCCACATGATGCGCTATGGTCCAGTTGCGACATTTGGGAGTTAGACAAGATAGTAGTAGGGATAAAAATATACGGGATTGACATAAAGTGACATAGTAATGAAATATATTTTTATCACTGTCACTGTGGTAGTACTTATATGTAACTTAGCTAAGGCCTCTGTCCTTTGTCGTGTCGTTTTATACAAATATCAATGAATTGTTACGTTTTGTAAATCGAGTACAAAATGTGTAAGTTCGTTGCGTCGACGCAAAGGAGCAGTAACGCCCTTGTAGTTTGCTCCTATGCACAAATCAAATAACCTGCATTGGTGAAAACAAAATTTTATTCTGCCTTCCCTTAAATGGAGTTGTTCGGAATTTTTTAATCTTTACTTCCAAACGAACCTAATATGTACAAACTTCAGCTGGGAAACAAAACGAAAACTTTGGAAAATATTTCCAGTCTTATCGACTCGGGGAATTCAAGAACTTTTGCAATAAATGACATAACCAGCACTAGTATAATGGACGGGCGATTGGAGAAATGCAACGCTGAAAACAGCTGAAAATTGTCACCAAAATACACGCTGACATAGAGTTAAGGTAAAATCTTCGACAAATACTAGGTTTGTACATATTTGAAATGCCAAATCCAATTTAGTTAGAACACTCCAGTGTGCGTAATAAGTATTGGTTCGCTACAACATGTTGCAAAATAACGCAGTGTAATTTCATATAAATATAGCTTGTTGCAGTCATGTATATCTTTTTACAATAAATAGATGGTACATTATTGCTAATGTACTTATTATTTTTACATTTATGAAACAAAAAAAAGATAAGGTGCAGGTCGTGTCGTATCGGGAGGTGAAGGTTTTGGCGGGAAGAAGAGAGGAATGGCGATTACTCCACCGACAAGAGCGCAGCTCTATAAATAGAGAGAGACTTATTATTTTTATTATATAATTTATTAATCACCAGAAAATTCAAATTCAAAATTTAAAAATATGTTTATTCATTAGGTAACATAGTTACACTTTGAATCGTCATTTACATAACGATCGTCTCATCCGCCTAAAACTACTGCAGCTTCTCACAACCTGCATAGCCGAATAAAAGAAGTTGCACGGCTCTGCACAGCGACGAGGTCTAACGTCACTGTACAACCGATATTGTACTTTATTGGGACAGCCATTACAACTTAATTTGAAGGAACGAACTTATACTATCTACATAATTAAATGGATTCGTATTTAAAACACAGTTCGGACGCATTTTTAGAAAACTCTTTAGCGAATGTGAGTCTACCTATTTGTTTAAAGGATATCAGTTATAATTATGTAACGATATGTAAATGTTTTGTATTTTGTGTGTAACAAAATATCGAAAAGGATTTATTTAATAAATTCCGTAGCGGGATTACCAGTGGGGATCAGTACATTAATTAAAAAAAAACTTCATATTTTCACGTCACTTCAGATATTCACCGACTGGAAATATAATGCTGATATTCGACTTTTAGTATATTGTAATAAATCCGGAAATGACGGTACGCGGACGGCAAAGAAAATACCTCGAAGCAGCTTATGGCGTACCAAAGCATAGTTTGAGGAAAACAATACGATTGCTTTCCCCCATTGCTAAAATTGGGAATCAAAAAATATTGGACGTGATCATTCACATTGTCTGCGATTCTTTCCTCCTTCGCTGGTTAAAGCTTTGAAGACGGTAAATCTGTCCATATATGATACGAAACTGATTTACGGGTGAAGGCCATTCAGGGCTGCCCATTTGACCGGCCAAGCACCCAGATATTGCCATTTGAGGCAAATCTACAACAGGTAACGTCAAGAAGACATATTTAAAAATAATAATAATAATGTTTGGTATTTAAGTTATTTTTGTTATATCTTATTTGGATTATTTATATTCAATTTGCTTTTATGGAAGAACGGAGTCTCTTGACACACGCACGTACTACGCGTTAAAGGTGACTACAATCACCTTTATTAACAAAAGAAACAAAAGAAAGTTTAAAAACTTAAAACTCAAACTCAAAAATACCTCATTCATATTCATTACGTAACATAGTATAAGCATACACTTTGAATAAGAAGGATTTAAATAACGAAGTCTACATTCAAATAGATTCTAAATCAGTACTTCAATAAATATAATAAATCCGAAATTAACTAAGTCTGTAGCAATGTCACTTAACACGTCTAAACCTCTAATTTGGACCGATTTCAATGAAAATTTGCAGAGCCAACCCCTATGTCGGGGTTTTTTTTAGCACTTCCCATTTAAGTAGTTAATGCTATATGCGGCAAATCTTCAATAAGTCCCAAAAAAAAAAACATTGCCGAAATTGCTTTTTAAGAATATGCTCCTTGACAACTTACAATACAATACAAAATACTTTTTATTGCACTTAAAACGAACATTATGAAAAAAAAAAAAAAAACAATTACGGTAAGTCAAATGAAAACCTTTTTTAAAATGTCAAAATGCGATGTCGAAATCGGCCAACCTTTGTACTCATTACTACTTAATTCAAATTCAAATTCGAAAATAAGGCCAAAAGGAATATGAGATATTTTTCGATTATTTTTAGATTGGCCTCTATGTCTTGATTTATCTTTGACCCAGTAAAATACCCGATTCAGCTGGCCACTGCTTTCTGAGTCTGGATATCCGATTCGCTAGCCCGATCATTCCACTTTTCCGACTCTGTATGTATTAAGATTAATGCGGATGAGCAAAGAAGAGAGGGTATCGTAATCGTAAAAGAACAATAAACGAGAAAATTCTCTCCGTTTAAAAACTATTAATCAAAGCTCGAACTGGAGTTTCACTTGAAGATATTCCAGCTTACAGCTTGAAGTTAATTTTAATTAGAAAACTTGAACAATTAGCCTTGCTTCACCTTCGTTTAACTAGCTCGCTATTTGTTAGTCAAATAAATTGGATTTGTTTAATTCGGTTGCATTGTACACCAGTCGTTAATCTTTGTCAGTCGATAATGAAATTACGAACGGATTAGGAAGGGGTTGTGTGTTTACGACTAACTTTGTTGTTTTCTAATTCAATTTTGTTGTAAGTTATTTGATTGTTAATTGTTGTAGGATTTGCATGTTTGTGTTGTGTTGTATTCTTCTTAGGTAAAGAAGAGAGAGTTCTTCTCTTGTGTGGGTTGTGAGGTGGGTGATCAACCTCATCAACCCTGGTGTCAAGGCATAATGTAAATAATATACAGTCTCGATTCCCTTACTAGAACCGGCAAATTTATTTTGAGGAACTTTAAAATAAATGACGATTATTCTTTTTATTGGAGAATAAGAAGAAGAATCCTTCTGTTTACTTCGCCGCAGTCAGGCAGAGAAAAGAAGAAGAGTGGAGAAAAAATAAACTGGCCTATCAACTTATAACTTCAAGGTGTCCATGCTCCGCGACGTATCCTTTTCAATAGTGTTGTTTATGTTGAATTGGTTACTCCTCTCGTATCAGTTGTAAGCTCAATAACCGACCCCATCAACCCTGATGTCAGGGTTACTATTAAGCTGCGGAAGACCCTAACATGGTTCATGTAACGACCACATATGTACCTGCACGTCAATGAATAGCAGCTAGGAATGGCTGCTTAACATGCCCTCCGAAACACGTGTTATCGTACTTACGGACAATCGGATAATCAGGCTGTAATGTTCTTACTAACCTATGGATCATCATCTCCCTAGCATTATTCCGTATTTCACAGGGTTCGCTTACCTAACCTGAAGATTTAACAGGATAACCATCCCAATACAGGTCAGGTAACATACCTCCGAAAATGCACTTCTTTCAAAATAATTTATTTCAGATGATATTCATCCATTTTGTGTTGGTTAAGGTCATATCTAGGAGTTACTCTGTCGAAAATGTAATTAAAATTCCTTGTAATTTTGCCTGAAATACAAATCTGTTCTGTTGCTACGGCAAACTGCTTAACTTGCAAATAAACTTCCTTTCGACTTCCTGTATGCAAGGCCTACAGAACACGGCTTCTGTGAGCTCATATTAAGATATTTCCAATATTGAAGCATACAGTATTTACTTCTATGCTGCTGGTATGGGAGTAAAAAAAGTATACAATGCAATCAGCTTCGTTTTCCATCGTGTGGGTTGTGGGATTATCAACCTCAGCAACCCAGGTGTCGGGGTTCTTATTGAGTCGCCAAAGGCGCCTGACATGACTCTTGTAATGACTACGTAGCACTTACACTAGTAAGCGTAGTTACCTGAACCAACGGCTTGACATGCCTTCCGAAGCACAGATAATCTTACTTTCGGAAAATCGGGTGATCAATTTGCATTGTTGTAACCTATCTAGGTATAACAAAGTGATATTTGTAATAATGTCACCACCGAAGTTCGAAGTCGGGACCTCCTCAACCACTAGACCACAGAGGTTTTATGCCGGTATAGGAGTAAAAGATAGAGATAAAAATAAAGAATGCGATAAGCTATTTATCATCACAGGCATATCGTAAAAACTTACGAGCGGACGAAGCCAATCCACTTCAATAAATGTTAAAATGTAACCGCCCAAATAAAATGCTAAGGAATAAATACTCACAGGGTTTCTGCCGTATTTATTAAAAGTAATAAATAAATAATTTTATATAAAATTTTAAAATAATGAAATTAACAACAATAAAATTAAAAAGCAGTACGAAAAGTTTTTTTTTTAACTAAAACTAAATGCTGAAGCACTTTTTGTTGAGTTTTAGGTGTGAGACGTTTATAATATTTTCAAACTGCTTGCTAAAATACGCGCGCATTGGCGGTGGAGGGCTGACAGAACTTTTTTTAAAGGTTTGTTGGCTAGGAGTTTTAAGCGTGGAATCTTAGTCGGATTTTTAGCACCGAATATGTGTATATTTATCTATTTGGAATGCCCCTTACTTTTGTACGGTTAACCCTATATCGAAACAGAACAGAATGGGGATGAACTACATAGTGAATCGCGGTAGTAAATGCAACGCCATTAGGGCTGCGGAACTCAAGTGATGGATCACATCGTATCAAGGAGCTCGGTTAACCGTACCGTAGAGGAAAGAATGGAGAGTTAGCGTGAGGAGTAAGGTTTTCTTCGAAAAACTTGGGTCAAAAATACCTACCAATTGTCGCGAACTAAAACGATCGTAATAATATCTTAGGAAAACATCAAACCAACATAAACGTGGCATTAGGATACTACCTATCCCCAAAGGGGTAGGCACAGTTATGGTATATTAACCTTCACCTCACCAGCTATGTTTTTGACAATTTGCAAGTCCCATGTAGTAGGGGAAAAACTGGAAATCATAAAAAAAATTCTGAAAATTTTATAATATTTTTAGATTGCCCAGGGTGCAAGCGATGTAAGTACCAAGAGTAAATATGAAGTTCTAAAGTACAATACATAAAAAATAAGAGTTCCTTTTTTGTTGCCAAAAAATAATCTAATAATTATGATGAAATTTAAACACATGCCCTGAATAATGTACCTATCTAACTCTTATATTTTAAATTGACGCTTTTTAAAAAAGAAACCGCCTTTAAAAACATTACCTACAAAACAATAAGAAAAAAAAACGCATTTCAACAACATGCAGTAACTATACGACCACGGCTATATCCTAAACCTCACTATTCGGAATAATGTCAGGGATTTTTTCTCTTGTTTCATACTTTTCAGAGCGCGAATTTTGTAGTCAGGTTTTAGTTTTTAAACTTAATTTTATTAAAAAGTACATGAAGAGAAGATAACACACTGAGAGAGATAATTCATGTATGCAATGTATGAAAGGCAAAATCTAGTTGCATTCAGTTAGCAAAACAGTTCAGGTTAATTAATCACATGAATGTCAAATACAACGCAGATTATAATCTAGTATCTAAAATACTAATGCATGACCCGTGGTTCTATTTAGCAGCTGCAATATCAGACTAAAATGGAGTCGCAGTTAAAAGGGGCTTTGTAGCCTAGTGGCTACGGTCGATTGGGCTTGATCACACTAAAATATCAATTATAGGCAATCGGGTAAAATAAAGGGATTTGGATGAAATTTTTCAAAAGGGCAATTCGCAGTTATAGTTTGGGGAACTAAAAGGCCACATTGCAACATAATAAATGTTTCCTTAAATAGCAATATACACCCACTGCTGGGCAAATCAAAATAAAATAACAACTGCAGGTTGATTACTAGATCGTCTAAAAGTAAGATGATCTGGGAGGTTAAAATCTCCACATAGAAGCAATTCACCTACGTACCTACATACCACACATCCCATACATCACCTACATACGTCCCACTGCTGGGAAAATCTAAATAAAATAACACCTACATACCATATTTCACCTACATACGTCCCAATTCTGGGCAAATCAAAATAAAATAACAACTGCAGGTTGATTACTAGATCGTATAAAAAAGTAAGATGATCTGGGAGGTTAAAATGTCCACATAGAAGCAATTCACCTAGAGAAGCTATATTGCAATTTGACATTTGCGCATATAAAAGTAAGTGAGCAAATGTCAAATAGCAATATTGCTTTCATAGATGAATTGCTTCGATGTGGCCATTTAACCCCCCCCCCCCCCATTTTTCGTTCGTGGCTATCGCGATCTGCTGATTACGCGATACGTGTCGTCGCTCGTAACAATGGACCACTTATTAGACAAGCTTCATCCCTGTCGGTTTTAACGACACGCCCGGTACACACTCATCATCACCATCTTCCTAGCACTATCCCGTTTTTCACAGGGCCGGTTACCTAACTTGAAGATTTGACAGGTCCGGTTTTTGACAGAAGCGACTGCCTGTCTGACCTTCCAACCTGCGAAGGGAAAACCAACTCAATACGGGCCGGAAATATAAGCAGCTGGACGCTTTTTATTGAGAAAGCGTCCAATTTGCTGGCCAATATGAAACAATTTCATATATTTTTCTCCTAGGCTATCATGGAAGAGTGCGAACGGAAAGGTTCATAATAATGTGACGGTAAACCATTGTTTACTAGCTTTGAAGTGCAAACTTATACTAACATACATTGCAGCTTCGTTTGAAAACCGACGAGGTGTTAACACCAACATGTTTAGTAAAGTGCTTATATAAAGTGGATACTTACCTGAACTCACGCTTATAGTCATAGAGATAGTCATAGTAATTTATTGATAATAATAATTACACGTCACAGATATTTACATTAAAAATATATTATCAATAACAGGTCGTCAAAACTATAGAATGCCTGCTCAATAAGCCATTTTTTAAGTTTTAAGTTTAAATATAGTACAATTAGCTTTTACCCGCAACTTCGTCCGCGTGGCATGTTACAAAAGAGAGATCTTTGTTTTCATACAACATTTTTTTCCCGCTAATTGCCATTTTTTAAAATACACCCATAATTAAACTTTACATTTACTAAGGTATGCATGCATGCTAGATTGAAATCATCTACGCGGTTTAGATTTTTTCATACAATTTTTTTTTCCGCTAACTCCCGTTCCCGAGGGAATTTTGCAATATCCTGTTGCAACTAAGCTTTAAGTTTAGTAAGGTACCTGCATGCCAAATTTCAAGCGTCTAACTTAAGTGGTTTAGATTATTTGCTTGTGTGATATGGGCAGGCAGTCTGTTGTACACTCCCGAGCCCCTATATAATCCCTAATGGACTGGACAGATCTGCAAAAAAAATAGGTTTTATTATATGATTCTGTACTTAAAAACGGACTAGGTAAGCGGACCCTATGAAAACGGGGCTAAAGAGACTTTAGTCTGTTAGGATTCGAACTTGCGTCAACTCAAGCGTATAATAATTTATAAATCTGCCCACGTTGTTTTATTTTGAACTATTGTTTTTATACTCTCTTTGAGGATTTGTACGACATCTTTCTACCGATTTTGTTTTATTAATTTGTTTTAGAATCAGGTAAAGGCAGAAACGAACAAATTGTTGATTTCATTCGAATCAGATACAATGTTTCGCAAACAATTGTTGTGTACTTCGTTTGTAATGCGACGCTCGGGGCCCTTTGAACTTTGGATTGTTGATCTTCAAAAGTTTATACAAGGTTATTAACAATATTTCGTTAGCATGCCTTTTATTACAAATACTTTTTGTAGAGAACATTTTAATTTTGGAATACAAAAAAACACCACAACAAGGAGATCATCGGATTTCGGCCCAGAAGTCAAAGTGCCGGCCAAAAAATAATTTTGCTATATTCCGTTAGATCTTATCCACCTGGGCATTTATTACTATGGCACCAAAGCTGTAGGGTCAATATTTTCGGTTTTATTCGAATTTAAAAAACATGAATTTTCATATATTTTTGGTGAAAATGTGAAGTGCTGGCCAAGAAACAATATTGGTATAATCACCACCGTCACCAAACGTCTATGACCATTATTTTGACTTTTGTTGGACTTTACGTTATAGTTTCTGTGTGAAAAGTGCCGGTCAGCAAAAAGACATGTCAAAGCTATTGAGAAGATACCTATAAACATTATTCACTATGACAAAAATGTGTATGACCATTAGTTTGGCTTTTGTTAGATTAAAAAAAAACTTGAGTTTTGATTCATTTTGTAAAAAAATATAATATAACAGGCACGTTATGTAAAGGATCGTCAAAATGTTTATTACTATGGTATTAAACGTCTATGACCACTATTTTGAATATGATTCGATTTTTCAAAAATCTGGTGTTTTCATAGATACCTACACTTTGGTGAAAAAAGTTTTATCTGGTGATAATGGAACTATCTTGCTAAAGGCGTAATATAGTCGTCTTTTGACACATTTTTATAAATTAAAAATAGGTTTAAGTTTACGCTTAGAAGTTACTTTTTTTTAAGAAAAGTATGTATACAAGGAAAATACAGTGGGGTGATAGAGGTATTACGTTATCGGCCGAGTAGCACCAGGATATTGTGATCGGCATACATGCAAAGTACAACTGCCCGACTCCTGTCTTCCCTAACAGCTACTTCAGACGTCATGCCAAAATACGAGTTTCGTCACTTTGGAGGGTGGTAACCATCTACGGTCATAATAATTCAACCTAAACTTAGGCCGTAACGTTAAGTGGAAAGCAAAAACTACAGCCAACGTCATATCTAAAATCAGATGGTATTAATATAGAAGTTCACTTATCAACACACAAAACAAAAACACAAAGTATTTATCTGACTAATAACTAGTCATTGGGAAAGCTCTGCTTGTCGTCATTGTTAAAATGTATAAAAAAAATAAAGATTTTAAAAAGTCCAATAAAAGCCAAAGTCAAAAAAATGGTCAAAAATGTTTTACGCCAGATTATTAAATGTTCAAAGTTAAAAAAAGATCCAGAAAGAGCCAGATTATTAAAGGTCCTTTGTAAACCGCCGTATCGCAATTTTTGCCCAAAGCACTTTATTTTTAAACAAAATAAATAAGAAATCAAGATTTTCAAAATAAAATAAAAGCCAAACTAATGATCGTACGCGGTTGGTGCTATAGAAAAAAATGTTAATAGGCATCTACTCGATACTATCTACATGGTATTTTTGCTGGTCGCCACTTTTCACATTTGAACTAAAACGTAAATTCCAATAAAAGTCAAAATAATGGTCATAGATGTTTGTTGTCATATTAAAAAATATTGAGAAGCAACTATTAGACGGATTCGACGTATTCTTTTCGATTGCCGGCAACATATTAACCAAAACGGAAAGTGACTTTAAGGCAATGTCATCAGTTAAACGAATAATTAAAACCTGAAAGCCAGGGTTCGAACCGGCGTGGTTCCCCGTTTGAGAAGTAAGGCGGTGTACCACAGACCACAATGACTTCTGATTTTCATTTCAGTTAACAGAAATAACCGCCACCGCATCGTACTTAAAGAAGATTTGTGGACAATGCATAACGCGTTTCAGTCAAAACGCTTCCACTCTTTATGAACATAAGAGTGAGTGATGCCATACATTATGTTTCGCTCATAACGTGTGGGGGATTTAATAACCCTTTATTGCTTTCCGGTTAACGCTTCACAGAGTTGATGATACCCCCGTTTGCAAAACAGAGAACGGAAATTTGATTTATTAATTTTGTGTGTTCAAACTCATGTTCTATATTTCATAAAGTCCGATACAAATTGGATTTTTTTTTCGTTTCTCCCTTTTGTGTCACAATTGACAAAGGAGGCAGATTTAATTTGTTTATGATTTTTTCTGATGTTTGACCTTGCCAAGTTTCTTTTTTGTAACCTGTCTTTGATGCTTTGTTTGATTAAATTTTATTACGATCGTTTTACCTGTAATAATTATAAAAAAACTCACTTTGATATTTAATTTAGCGTGATGCGTTAAAATATTTCACAACCTGGATGAAATATCAAATTTATTTTTAAACTAAACTGGTTTGTTACATTATCGTCGTGTTAAAGAGTACATTGGCGATAGCAGCTACTATTTTATATTTTCATTATTTTGAGAATTAATCTTAAATTATTTTGTCGGACCAACGACTTTACTTGCGTTCTGAAGCCAGAAATAAAAATATAATCATTTTTTATAAGATGACACGTAGCAACAATACATTGAAATCGAGAAGAAATAAACATATACACAGTATTACAGAACCATAAAATATTATAATCGGAATATGGTGGTGATGGACGTCTTGCATACATTTACCTCACTCAGCATAAGCTGCGACGTGACCCCACGACCTTCACCATACGTATCGTTTTTCATTTGTCTGGTATCTTCAACTACATGAAAAATGAAATAAAACTCCCCTATACAGACAGACGAATGTACAGTACAGTTGAAAAGCTCTGTAATATTCATTATATCATTGTCAAAGTTCAGTGGAACCCCTTCTTGCAGAGAAACCCCTGTGGTTGTCTTCATTATTTCGCTCGAGTATCTATGGTCACCGTCCCAGTTTTAATATTTAAGGATTTATGCTCCCACAGGCGACATTCATTTAAGCTCTCAGATACAACGCGAGCCACGATAATTATAGTTGTCATTTAAATACTATAAATAATTTTAAAAAGCAGAAAATTCAACCGATTCGTTGCTAATAGGTAAGTAGTAACATCCAGTCATGTAACAAGAACAGCCGTTCTAAAAATAATTATTAATGATGTTCTGTTGAAAGATAAACAATTTTACATTGAATGAAATATTAAAGATTATTAAGTTTTGTTTATTTGTTTTATTTTATTTAATTGTATTTTTGTTTAATATTTTTGTTCTGTAATATTAAAATGTTTTTTAACAATAAAAAAATGAATAAAATTAATTTTCAAACAAAACTCAAGTTTAGCTTTGATATTGTCCTCTGGTGTAAACGGCATACGAAGCTGTTACCTGCGATGCTCGCAAGTAGTATCCCTAAGAGGGTGATACAACATCGGGAAGTATATTAATACGACCTTCACTGACCTCCGTCCATTGTTCGTGAATAGGGTTCCCATTTTGTACAAGAACACTTGCATTATAGACAAAAGACAAAAAAATTATAGACAAAATCTATATAACCTATTTCAATAGCTAAGTAAAGCCGCCTCTCTTTCTCAGCGTGTTTTTAAATCCTGTCCAAGTTTCGGCATTCTATATGGTGTTTTACGTAGGATTGGTTTGATTGAACCATCTCCTTGACACTCCTTCCAAATTCGAATTCGGAAAACCCTTCGAAATTCAAAATCATTTCATCATTTTAATCGTCAGGGATAAACTTGTTGGTGGAGCCATGGTAGCTTAGTTGTCAGAACGATTGACTCCCATTGTGAGGTCACAGGTTACCAACACAGGCCTATATATCAAAAATTTTGAAAATCCACATTCCTGAGAAATATCTTTTGTAGGTATTGGCACCTAACCTATATCTTTGCATGTTTTAGATATCCAAATAACTAGGTTTTTATCCTCAAATTAATCTCTCGGTTTTTTAGTACAAGTCTACCACATAACATACATAAACTGCCTATATACGTCCCACTGCTGGGCACAGGCCTCCCCTCAATCAACCGGAGGGGGTATGGAGCATACTCCACCACGCTGCTCCACTGCGGGTTGGTGGAGTATTAA
Organism: Pectinophora gossypiella; assembly: GCF_024362695.1. Taxonomy (NCBI): domain Eukaryota; kingdom Metazoa; phylum Arthropoda; class Insecta; order Lepidoptera; family Gelechiidae; genus Pectinophora; species Pectinophora gossypiella. The sequence goes on from NC_065407.1 coordinate 14,323,150, forward strand.
GTCTACCACAGTTGGACAAAAATAGATTCGTCATTTTATATAGACAAAAGCTCATTTAATCCCAAAGGCTGTTTTTTGAAACTGTAATCGCGATTCTTTAGTTTGTAAACTGTGTCTTGACTAGGTAGTCGAAAATATGGAATATAAGCTATTCAGTTAGAAATCTTTAGTATGTTGCCTGACCATTTTAGGATGCTAAGCGACTTAATTTTGAAGCTAACCAAAAAAGTCCGAAAGCAGTTAAAAGACTCATGCCACTTTGGCCTCTAACCGAGAGTCTTGAATATGACTTGCCTCGAGGACTGAAGGGCTCTATAGGCTTTTAGCTTGCTTAGCCTTTTACCCACGAAATGAGCTTAAAAAAAACTAAAAGTTTATTTTTTGAAATAATAGGGTGCTTACCTAATAACCACCAATCGCCACAAGCCAAGAAAAATACATGATTTTCGTTAGTCTTTTAAAACGATCCCCATTGTGCTGTCTGCCGGGTCTGCATGACAACCGCACTGCGCGTGGCGGAATTATATTGAGCGCTTCAAACAATAAACGATACGATACTATAGATAGTATCGCAGTAGTGTCTATGTAGACATAGATGGACGTCAAACGGCTATTGGTCAAAAGCCTCGATATAATTCGCACGAGCGCGGCGGGGTTACCGTGCAGAGCCTACTGGAGAAACTCATTGTTCTGGGCCAGATCTGGGGTAGATATGCCAGAGGAAAGCACCGATTAGATGGGTGGACCAAATCTCTTCATGGCAAAAAGTGCTGGATTGTTTTGGATATCGCGTAGTATCAACTACTGTTTACTACATTTCTATCTCCCTCTATTGTCTTGTAACTTCATACCTACTTGTATATTGAACGGTAAAATAATTTACAAATTGTAACGCGCATACTTCAGGCTCTTCAATTTACTGAAGCCATTTACTTCCAACAATATCAAAGTACTTTACAATAAGTTACACTCAACTAGCTACATAGAGTCAGAAATTTTGCTTGTAACTCGCGAAACTATTGCGTTGCTGCGACGCTTATATCTTTATTTGAAATATGTATTAGTATGCCGCGTTCGTCCTCAAGCAAACTTGGGTGGTCACCCTATTCTTGTAGATTCCCCTCATGAGTCCGATGTTTACTCGTATAGCCGTATCTTTTTTTATTACAATGGATACATTTCATGGGTCGGGTCGCTTGTCGAAAGGATTCTTCAATTAATTTATCCTTCAGGATTTTTCGATGTGGATGGACATGAAAAGATTGGATTATGATACCAGTCTGTTAGGTATATTCCGTTACGTTAATCCGTTAGGGATCGGATATATTTTGTGATTACCTTATGATTATAACTTTGTACTTATGTAAGTAAGTATATTTTTGTAATCCCTAATATTATAAATTCTCGATCTCTTATATTAATTTAATTCTCGATTACTGATTGGATCCAATGCGAAGAATAAGTTATGAACTATTTTGAAAGGTCAAAAAGTTATTGAAATAACTTTGTTTCGAGCGTTGCGTCGCCTGTGAGCATTTACCCTTTATGGGCTTGCAGTATCACATTTAATTATAGAACCCTAAAAACGGCTCAATTCACATCCTCACAAGCAATATCCATTAACGAACCCGGTGCGATACCTAATCGAGCGCAACTGCTAACTTCAGAAAGATTTCGAATAAAGGGATTGCTGTATTCACCCCCCAAAGACTACTAAATACGGACCAATGACCTTCTCGTCCTTCCTATTAATCTTTTTAACAGCCCTTAAACAGATTACTTCCCGTATAGAAAGTACTTCTTTCCTGGTCTAATTAAAATAGTCCAATTTGTAACGGATCTCTTAGCAGGATCAAGTTGGATTACGCCGTCAGTAACACTGATGGCTAAGGTCGCTCGAAGTCGTAACGCCTGCTAATTATCTCACCTACAACCAGAGCAAACATTTCGCAGTGTTTCTAGATCTTTATCGCATTCCGGGTCATTTGTTACGAACATCCGTTCTACTTACTTTGCTCGATAAGCCAGCAGCATTCGTAAATATTTTTTTTCATCGTGCTTGGCGTTATAGTGACTAGATGAACGTTAAAAATAGTCTCTGTTTTAACACCCGTAAAACACACGTCACAATGGAAAGCAAGGCTTATTGTGTCAGTTAAAAGAGTTTATGTCAGTTTTAGGCGTCCTTTTTTCAACAAAACCTTTCCATACAGAGACGTGAAAACTCTGAACATTCAGCATACAGGAAGTGTGGGACATAACCCGGAATTTCGGCAAAACTTTTCCCTGTCGACGCATGGTCGACGGTGTTAACATTTTTACAAAAAACATTATGCATCGCTCTGGTTTCGAACTAACATTCCGTGTTTTGGGAATACGGGAACAACGATTTTGCGACGCAACTCAATTCCGACCGCAGAGTTGGGGTTAGAACATTATCGAAGTTGTGGTTCTTTTCTCTCTTTACAATTGTGTTAGCTATGTTTGTTTCGGTTCTGGGAAAATATACGGCGTACTTATTTTTAAATAGTAAAACATTAACAAAATGCTTCCAAATTCTGTTCTACTGCTTTTACAAATACAATTCGCGCAAATAAAAAGCCGTACCACTAAATTTGCCGTCATCAACGACCATAGATGAGGCCATAGATCACCCCGTTATAATTATATAGGTATTCATTCTACCCGACTGCGGCGAAGTAAAAAGAAGGAAAAAAATATATAAATAAAAAATAAAGTTTCAGGTTTTAGTTATTTTTGAATGTTATGGGAGCTATTGAAAAAATAATTTTGCAGACAAACTTCGAATTCGATCTGAATAAAATCGTAATTAAATGTAACCTTACAAGGAAACCTACCTAATGAGGCAATGAGCAGAGTACTTTGGATCTATTACACGTTCTTTGTAACAAATTATCTGTTTACGTCTTATTTGATGTTCGGAACACGCGTTTCGGATAAATTTTCGCCTAATTGCCCACGTATCTTCGTATTCATGTTCATATGGATATAAAATCTTAAAAGCAAAAAGTGAGCGAAAGATGGATATATAAAAGTATTAAATACTAAAACAGCAATTTTGTCAGCGTCGCGAAACTCAAGATTCGAAACGGAAAGATTATTCCTTGGTAAGCCGTCTTAACGTAAGTGAATTTTTATGTCGAAATCGTTTTAAGCCACGTCCGCTTACGAAAGTGTTGAAGATGTAATCAATTTCTTTCGCGCAGATGTTTCCCGTGGGCCGTTATTGAATCCCTTACATTATAATATGGGTTTTTTTTCTTCACATATTGTCGGGCAAACATTAAGGTTAAGTACGGTGACGCTTGCTGCAAATTGATAGGGCGTCGAGCAATTTTGCTCTGTGATTCGTCTGCGATATTGGTTTTAGGTTGAATTACGTCTGTCTGGGTAAAAATGGGACAGACAGTTTCTCAACCTTTATGCTGGTCACATCACATCGTATTACATGTTTCTCCCCTACTCTGAAATGTACCTAACTACGGGAAATTGAGAAAACTATGCCAAGAACCTTTTGGTATAGAATAAGGCATAATACTATTTTGGTAAGTAGGCATTACCAGTCTTATGGTATAATCAATCGTCTTCTAAATCATTATATTTTACTTGCCCTGATATTACAACTTCGTTTTTAGATTGTTTTGTTAATAAGATTTTTGTACTATTTTTTAAGGGTCTGCCTGCAAATCGGCGTCGTTTTGCCTCCTATGTGGGTCGATATTTATATTTCAAATATTATGTTCAAATTATAATATTAAGTATAATATTAAACCACAATAAAGATTTTATCGATCTATTTTCGAACACTTCATGCTATTAGTTATATTCAGTAATAAGTATAAGTTGTATTTAGTTAGTAATATTCTTGAAATATTTAGTAGGTAACTTATTTTTCAGTTTAGCTTTGAGACCTTATCTTTGTTAAAAGTAAGGTGGGCAAAATACGTGAAAAAACGTAATTTATTCATCATTCATTTAATCTGTTCCAACTCATTATATAATCTGGAATTCTTCAAGCCTGGAGTGAATAGGCATCTGCTAGGTAAGCGTGATCGATCCTAGACCACATCGTTACTTACCATTACAAACACTAGCATTTTGAGACTGCATTAAGACGTAAAACTGCAGTGAGTATGTCAAAGGATAGACTTACATCACTAAACACGGTTTTCCAGACATCATGCTTAACGAATTACTTAATTAATTTATGTACTTAATTTATTATTAACGGCAATTTTTATTACGCTGCAAAATAAATAAGTTGTATTTGCATCTTTACCTGACCGTGTAAACAAGCCGTGGTCGAAGACTAACAACAGCGAAATATAGGTTCCTAAATATTGTAACATGAAAATAGTCACGTATAAGGTATACCTACGGACGTAAGTGACTGAAAGTGAGAAGTTTCTTCCAAAAGTAGGGCTTGGCCTTAGTGTAAAATAAATAACTTTATATTTCCCTCTTTATAAAGTTTGAAAATTCAACTATGCACCTTAACTCAAAAAAGACATTGAAATAATAAACATAACATAACATACATAACATAAACAGCCTATATACGTCCCACTACTGGGCACATGCCTCCCCTCAATCAACCGGAGGGAGTATGGAGCATACTCCACCACGCTGCTCCACTGCTGGTTGGTGGAAGTGTTTTTACGGCTAATAACCGGGACCAACGGCTTAACGTGCCCTCCGAAGCACGGAATCATCTTACTTTTAAACATAAAAGCACACAAAATAACAATAATTAAAACAAGAACAATCATAATAATTATGTTGATGGTGGATGAGCCAAGGACCTCACTCAGCATAAGCCGCAGCGTGAGCCACGGCGCAGTAGTCTGTGGACCCTGCTGAGCCGTGAATATAGCATCCCAAATCACATGAAATAAGGAATAATAGTATGTATAGAACGGCAACTCTCCGCTCCCCACCAGCGGCTGAGCTAGGTTTACCTTACCCCCAGTCATACTATAGTCTTCAACCGTATAAACTTAATAATAAACTAATAAAATAAACTTGCTTTACAAGTCAGTCGATTACATAAGATTACTAAATCTTTTAAGGGGCAATGTATACGTTTTTACAATAAGATTCCCATTGACATTCAGAATTTGCCTTTCAACTGTTTTAAGACAGTAGTTACAAAAACTTTACAAAAAAGGTTATTATAAAGTTAGTGATTATTTAGAAGATTATGAATGCATGGGATTAACTGTCTGAGAACTGATATTAGGCAGCTAAATTACTCAATTGTATACCAATATTTTATGTTTTATGTTTATTTTTTTAAAGAACGTCTAGGGCCCGGTGCCGAGGTTTTTCTTGCAGCTTCTTTTCCCCGGCTATACAGGTTGTGAGAAGCTGCAGTAGTTTTAGGCGGATGAGACGTTCGTTATGTAAAATTGACGATTCAAAGTGTAACTGAATAAATGTTACCTACTGAATAAAGATATTTTTGAATTTGAATTTGAATATGGGCGTCAGACGTCACACACACAGATACGCGTCTGTGACAAACGAGGTGCTTGTATGAAGTGTGCGGGGTGTGGTGTTAGTGTGTTAGGTACACATACCATTATTATTATCACAAACTTGAACAACATGTCCGTGCAATTAGTTCATGAAATTTGAAAAGTCCGTCCCCGATTAAAAACCAGGGAAAATAATTCCCCGGTCAAACTGGAAATATCCAGATTAGCGGGCCTGCCACCGCCCTCCGTACATTTGTCATCTTAATAGCGGCGCGAAACAGTCGGCCCTAATAAAATTATGCTACGGCAAACATCAAAGGAATTAAATTTTAAAGACGCGCTTTTGCGTCTAATAGCCCGCTTTAAACGAAATCTGCGGAAAAGTTGGAAATAAACAGGCAGTCTTGAGTACGCAAAGTTAGTAATTTTAATTTAAATAACCGAGAACTTTTCCGCTTACTTACCTGGGAGTTGAGCTGAGAGTTTACTTCACATGTAGCACGTTTGGTAGAAAATATTCGCACAAGTTAGCTCGTATATTAATTTCGTTAGAGTTGTCTTTGTTAACACGTTTCTACAATTAGTGCGCGTTACGTATGAACGGGATGGGGATGCTTACCTTATTCGCATTGCGACGAAGGAGATACTTAACTATATTTTGATCCTATGCAACTCTATAATATTCCATTGATATGTTACTTATCATTTTATTTCCTCTTCTTTTATGGACCTTTTTCATGAGAAGTGGTTTTTTTTTTAATTGAGGAGAGGAGCGTGTGTAGGCTATTAATTTTACTTTTAAATTATATCTGTTTGTACCTTAAAAAACAAGGATTCTAAGTGAATTTGCTTATAATGACCTTCAACATCAACATTTTAGTATCGGAAAATTACCCGCCTAAGCAATTAGCAAAACTCAATTTTCATAATTGAAACTGCCTTCGCCAAAAGGTCAACAAATTCAAAATGTGAGAGAAATCGTTACGAAATAAAATCAAAGGAAAATACCTTGATCCTTTCGGCTAACGGCGCAAATCGTTATACAAACGGCACCCTCTATAATATCGTCCTAATATCGACATTTCAGATGAAACCCCTGACGAACTAGCTATAAGCATACTTAGAGGACTGACTACAAACAAATAATATAGCATAACGGAGCAGTAGCCTTTTATTGTTCGCTGTTTTTCCTAACCACTATTCATCTAAACTGTTGTAGAATAAAGAATGATACTACGTACAAAACGGTAACTCTCTGCCCCGCACCGATTCGTATCGGGCGCCGACCTCTGGATCTAACTTTAGCCTTAAATAAAAGAACGACTGACCCCGATTCCTGCAGACACCTCCTAATTTTATTTTAAGTTATACCTGTCATTTTCTTATCCGCCGAAAAGGAAAGGGACGGATGATTGTCAACAAGTTAATTTTAAAACGATTGAATAACCCGAGCTAATAAAATAGGCGAGATCGCTGGTATTTTAATTCGTTTGATGTGCTGTCTACTTAACTCTGTCGGGTTATTGGCTGATGTAAAATTTTTAGACGGTTGTTTTAGATTTCTGCGTAAAATTGACGTGTATTCTATAAATTTTATGCCTGCCAATTATCCGTCCCTTTCTTTTCCAATGGATAAGAAAATGACAGGTATAACTTAAAATGTAATTAGATGGCATCTGCAGGAATTAGCACCAATGTCTCGCTTGCACTTACGCGATAGGCAGCACACGCTGGTAAGAATGAAATTTTTGTATGGAGTGTCCGGAGTGTGGAGCTATGTAAAATTTGTCATTTATTTACTTTAGACAAAACTGCTACCCACGTTTAGAAGTTTTACATTAGTGTATGTTATTAATAGAGTTAGATTTAAAATGAAGTACACTGAATAAAATCATCGCTGTTCTATTTCTAGAACTGCCTTCTAATAAGAAGGTTAAAAATGGTTGACTTTGTTATTAGTGTTATTAGTTTGTAACGAGATTTTTAAATTCTGAAGAACCTACGCATCCCACTCGTGACCTTTACAGATGTAGTTTTGATACAGTCATTATACGAGCCATGTGTGGGGTGCGATTATCTAAGGCGCTGCTGCTGACGTATGTCCGGGTGAGAGACTTCAGCCGAGTGAGAGCCTTCAGCGCTCCCCATTTGGCTGGCCAAGTAGTTAATGCCATCTGCGGCAAATCTACAATAAATCACGTCAAAAAAAAAAGAAAGCAAAGAAAGGTATGACACGTACGTAATTATGACGACATTGACAGTTCAGTATTTTTCTAGGTGTAACGGGAGGTTTACTTTTTTTAGAATTAAAAAAGAATAGTTCAAGACCTCGTTTGATGGCGCTTATCAACTGCGATACTGTGCCATTGCCAAGATGCCAATGTTAGAAAAAAAACTTTTATTTAATGTAGGAAATAACTAAACGAGACAAAGACGTGTCTTATTTTCATTCTCTCGGGACATCCTGTTAAAATCCTGTTTTGTTTCTTCTTTATTTGTTTATTTCAAAACATAATCATTGTGACATGTACGTTTCGTTTTATGATTTCAAAAAGAAAAACACAAATTATATAACGTTCCGTTCCATGCAGTAACCTACTAAGTTCAGCGCCATCTATCCGGCAGCTAGGATAAAAATTAAAGACATAAAATAAAAATAATATCCCTCATTCCTAATAAGTTAAACAAAGCTACAAGTGATATTTTGACATCATGAGATAGATTGACACCACTATTAGAACGAGTATTCTAGAAATAATTTATATAAAAGTGAATTTTGGCATAGTTGTATGGAATGGTGATTATTACAACGTTCTGAAAATACTGGTGGGTGGGGGTGGAGCTAACGGGATAGGGGGCAAGAGGGGGTACAAAAAAGGTCATCCAAAACAATTTGATTTTACTTTCATTGATGACGTCACAGAACAGTATTTCCATACAAACTGCAAAGAATACTTTCGTTTAGACGTTTCGTAAAATTATCTCATTTGACTAGATTGCCTATTATATCGTTAGCATTGAGCACACCAGTATCATATCTGTTCTTAGATTAATAATATTAATATAGGTAGACAATTTGCTTGAAATCTTTTTAATATCTTTATTCACTAGGTAATATAGTTACACTTTGAATCGTCATTATTACATAACGAACGTCTCCTCCTTCTAGAACTACTGGAGCTTCTCACAACAGAAAGAAGCTGCAAAAAAACTGCCCTGTGCCGAGGAGTTTTCGGATAAGTATTTAAAACGCTTATTTTATGCCTCTTAAAATATACCTACATTAGTGTATAATATTATTATATTAGTATTTCGCAATTGTTACTTAGATACGTCACCGCCTACGCCAGCGCTAGAATGGCGCTTGGTTGTTTCAGTCTGTTTAAAAAGGAAAAGACCAGTTTGAGGGACATGTATAATAATATTATAATAAAAATATTGGTTTATAAATCATTAATATATGACTTTTATTGCAATAGGAACAGATGCCAGGATACAAATTAGTTTTAAAGGTCCTACTGGGCACTTTCTCTTCATTTGGGCCCCAACACTATCGTAGACGGGAACGCCTGCGAATGACTTCTCCAATGAATCACACCTAGCGAGTGATATGTGGTGACATTTTAACTCATCCTGAACCAAAAAAAGCTATTATCACAACAAATAAATTAAAATAAAAAGTCAAAAGGATATGTTATAAATGTTGTCTCCAACCTAACCTTTTCTAACGACAGTAATACGGCCTCTTGTTGTCAAATAAATTTTCCTTCGTCCATCCAAGCAGTCAAACGGGTAGCGGCAAACAAAAACGATGCCGATTTAAGCCTGAATAAATTTTATTAACATCAGAAAAGGCAATAACAAGGACAAGCGATATTTATTGTACGCTTAATATAAGTTAATTCGTTTTCACGAAATGGACTGGGATTTTGTGACGTAAACGATTTTAAACTATTTTTCATGGACATTAAGTCACTGTGTTCCTGTGGTACGGTCATGAAGTACTAATATGTATACACTTTGAAACCATGTCACATTAACTTTTTGACAAATAAAACCGTAAGTCTCATTAAATGTCAAATATGATAGTGCGACAGGGTTCTAAAGTGGGTACATAATATTGCTTATGACAGTACACTGGCTTGCTTCTCAAACGCGTAGCGCCGGTGCGAACTCCGGTACCCGACTTGCACCAATGAGTTATTAACCCTTTCAGGGGCAGAAACCATGGGTCATTGATGGTTCATAATAGATAGAATGACATCTTGGAATCGGAACGTTATTAGACGTTCTGTCCTTGAAAGTGTTAATTTATTGTAAGTGCAGGTTTCACTAACACAGTTGGGTCGACCATTATAGACGGCCATACGACACATCACCCGTTACGTCGGTCTAACAGAAAGCTCGCTGAGGTGTGGGTGCTTAGAGCATCTTACTATCGATACGCTCACTACCCCATTGGAATATAGTTGTGAGTTAATTTTATTAGTTACTTTGTTATGTCATTATGAATAAGACATAAAAACTTGAAATATTATATGCTAGGTACTTATCATTCCAGACACGTTTTAGAACTCGACCGTAAAAGTATCGACCAAGAGCGTCGGCCACGAATGCGATAGAGTTCCTTAGCCATTAAAGTTAAAGTACATTTTGTTGAATGAAATAGAATAAATAGAATATGTTTATTTATCAAAAAACTTAAACATGTTTACATTACTGGCGGACCCCGCACTAGCTTGTAAATATGCCTATAGAATTCCTTATAATTATAATTGCATTATTTTTTCCTGTAAATATCTTGACCCAGGCACATTTTTTTTAATGCATTTTTCAATCCTTCATGATGATAAATGCACAAAATTAGAAAGCAAAAAGCTTGCCGTAACTATAAATGTTCCTAGTTGAATACGGAATCCTAAAATGTCATACATATTAGAGAGCTGTATTTAGACTCCGTAATCATAATATTTTACGTAATGGATCCTAAATATTTACCAAGTGTCTATAAATAATACAGCCGACCGTATGTTTCCCAGACTATTTAAATATTCACTGCGCATCTATTTACATTTTAGCACACCTTAGCTTAAAGAATATTTTATTATTTAGTTTCAATAACTGGTTACTTGACAGTTGTAACAATACACAAGCAAAAAACATAACACAAACAGCCTATACGAGTATACGTGCCACTGCTGGGCACAGGCCTCCCCTCAATCAATCGGAGAGGGTATGGAGCATACTCCACCACGCTGCTCCAATGCGAGTTGGCGGAGTTGGAACAATAAAATATGAAATATGTCGCATATGGTAGTTGAACAAGTTTTTTTTTTATTGGTATAATTTTTTTTACAAAATAAGATTACGATTTTTTATCTGCGTGTTACAAAACCTGAAAAACGGGGAGCCATGATTGAGCTTCGTGACGTCACATATCACAAATTAAACAAAAACTATCTGACAGGTTTCAAGTTATACTGATTGACCATTTCTTTTTTTATTCAAATGTGACGTGACCGGTAAATGCCGCGCGATAGGCGATTTACCAAAAGTGATCCAAATGTCCACCACTAACGAAACCTACATACGTATAACTGAATAGCTCATTAAATACTCAGTAATTAATACTAAGACCGCATTCAAAAATGTAATGGCAATAAAACGTTTTGGCTAAACGAAAAAACATTTTTGTACGGAAATATCTTCAACCATGTACCATGAACCGCAGTTGAAAGAACGTTTGACTGTAATTGTTAGGTTGCAGTTTCAAATCCCATTTTTGGATCATAAATTATTCATTCAGAATGCTATTTGGAATCTGTTCTTCAGATATCTTCAGGCGACCGCTTTTAGCCGGTCAACACATAGATCTCAAACAACCAATCTCTCTAAAAAAGTGTCCGCGGCGAATCTTGTCACAAGCAACGGCGAGTAACGATACTGTACAAGCGATATTGATATATTTGAACAGCCATAACATATTAATTTGAGGGAAGGAACTTACACTATCTACATAACTTAATGTGTACGGTCCTTGGTCCAGAGGTTTGAGCGTTGGTCTCACGTTCCGGAGGTCCCGGGTTCAAATCCTGGTTGGGACATATCACAAAAATCACTTTGTGATCCCTATTTTGGTTAGGACGTTACAGGCTGATCACCTGATTGTCCGAAAGTAAGATGATCCGTGCTTCGGAAGGCACGTTAAGCTGTTGATCCCGGTTATTTCTTACTGATGTAAGTAAGTAGTAGTACATGAGCCATGTCAGGGGCTTATGGCGGCGCAATAGTAACCCTGACACCAGGCTTGATGGGGTTGCTAATCCTCCTCACAATGCACACGATAAAAGAAGAATGTATACGAATTTACAACACGGTTCGGAATTTTTTTTACAAAAACTCCTTAGTGAATGTAAGTCTATACAATCGTTTTTTTTTCACTTATACAGAACAAATTCGTAAGCTTACCCATAAAGCATTACATTTCTCGAAAACTCGTAAGACTATTTGGTACAGAAATCGGCAAAGCGTCGATATTGGGATGAATAAATTTTGTTTACAGCACCGAAGAGGCTATAAGCACTTGAAAAATGGCGCCGGGATGGAGTAATGTCGTTGTGTTGCCCGACATTGAGTCTATTTCGGACATATTGGCTCAGATTACTTTGAATAAATGGTTTTTGGACTGTTTAAACGTTATGGAAAGCGTTAAGCATTATATACGGAAGAAGAGAAAGCTCCACGTTGTATTTTATATGAAAAACAAAGTAAACGAAACGAATGACCTTGGGCGTTTGATTCAACTTTTGCACGCCATCTATCGAATGACGAAATGGGATTTCTCCTGATTCTAAATACGTGTATTTTGATAGTTTTTCTTCACATATCGCTTCACATAGCACTTTTTCACACGGCACAGTATTCGTAGACGATGAAATACTTCTCTAGTTACCTATTTAAGTAGTTAATCGCTACATGAGCCATGTCAGGGGCTTTTGCGGGTCAATAGTACCTAACCCTGACACCAGGGTTGTTAAGGTCGGTCATTGATCTCACAATCGACACGAGAGAAGAAGACTTGTTAATCTTCTTATTCTATCTAACATACACTCATAAACTCACGTCCGTTATCACTAATGTGGCGGGCAGAGCCACAAATAATCAAATACAAGCTATAGTGGCTACTGTTGATATGATGTCAAAAAAGTAAAAAAACCGGTCAAGTGCGCGTCTGAGTCACGCGCCGAGGGTTCCGCACTAATTGCATTCTGGTCATTATCAGACCCTGAATGCCAACCACCAACAACCACCTAGCACCAGAGTGCTCAAAAATACAAATCAAGCAAGTCCAAACTCGCGGGTCTGGACTAGGTAATAAGGGTTCCGTTTTTTCTTTTGAATCTTTAGTTGTAACGTGAGTTTAAAAACTGCAATTTAATTGTTTAAGTAAATATTTAAAGACCTGATTATAAGCCATCTTGCGTTTACGCGCTTAGAGTTTCGGTTTCATCTTCGTCAAAAGTTCGTTACGCATAATCGAACGTGTGAAAACGTTTGTGTGACTACGCTTATACAACGCCATATATTGGATTCCACATAAACATAACGTAACGTAATATCACGTCAGTATCCCCGGATGGATAGGCAGAAATGTATAGCACACAGACTCCTCGCCAGCTATGTTTAAATTCCATGTTATAGCGAGCTTGTTGCCATTAATCGGCATAGATCCTGGAAACCACGTCTTATCAATTATCAAACATGAATTGAGACTAATAAAGTCAAAATTCATACAAACGAGGTCTTAAATCCAATCCATAGAGGAACGGTATTGTGAGAGGAACGGGATCTTGTGTAAAATGTTTATTTATTGTATCTGACATGCAAAAAATAAACCATAAATAAATACCTAAATAAAACCGGGGCGGTATCTAAGAGCGTCCCGGTCCGGAACTTAGACACTACACACAGATTTAAACATACATTACATAAACAGCTAAAATTCATCCCGCTGCTAGTCACAGGCCTCCACTCGATCATCCAGAAGGCAGCATCCCTCTTGCTGCTCCCGTCCCAGCACCAACGGTTTAACGTGCCCTCCGAAGCACGGAATCATCTAATTTTTTTTCGCACAATCAGGTGATGTATGCCTGTTATGTCCTTACTGAACAAAGGACAGTCTCATAAAGTGATTTCGACATTGATAGAGATATCAGAAATAGAACCCGGACCTCCAGATCGTGAGCACAATGGTCTTACCACTAGACTAAGGAGGCTGTTGAATATTATGGATATGCATGTTCGAGAAAATTTGGTGGCCGGTATAGAAAGGCAAATCATAAACTGCCGGCATATCGTGATCTGCCTAGGCAAATCTTGATCAGCCTAGAGGGGTTAAAAACGCCTCATCACAGCAATTCACCTAAAAACAATAATGCTATTCGACATTTGTTTGCATTGCGCACTAACTTTGATATGCGCAAATCGAATTACAATATTGCTTTATTAGACGAATTACTTCTGTTGAAAACATATAAATATATTTAAGATTTGTATTTTAAATATGGAAACACTTTTGTAATTACATTCATTCGCGGAGCTTTCGTTCTTCCTTTCTCTCAATACAACACAAGACAAGACGCTGCTGTTTTATTTCATTAAATAAATTTCACCGTCCCGACACCCAAGGATTTCTTCATGGTCCTTCGAGCAACGTGAGCATAGTGTGCAGCTCATCTACAGGTGTTTGCGGCCAAAACGGTGCGACGGATCAGCACGATTTTTGCGTCAGAAGTTACGTCGGGCAAGTTTGTGAGTCCATTCCTGATTCCAGTCGCCATTATTCCTGAGCAACGCGGTAAGATTGTACTTCATTCATTCACTCAATCATCGTTGCCGCGGCGGAAGGACACACCGACGTCGAAGTGTTCAAAACCGGAGAAAGCAATCTTCATCTGCGTGTAACCGGATTTACAAAGAAGAACTTCAATAGTGTTCGTTTATTTGTAACGATTTTATTTCGTCAAACGCGCCGAAGACAAAGGACAACGCAATACAAATAATATTGCTATCTCACTCACTCATAGCATATTACGGAACATTAATATTGCTACAAAAAACGCGATGTTCGGAGTGAAGTGAGCGATTTTTAGCAATCAACGTTGTCGTTCAATACAATCGATCTCGATCCCAATCTTAACAGGAATTGTATTGCATCATCTTTTTACCACGTTTTCGTATACCGAGCGATCATATTTTTTTTCAGCAAAAGTGAATTTAAACAATTCAGTACTTGTTTATATAATTAGTCAGCAAGATGGCAAGCGACAATGAGCTATTTAACAGGCGGAAATATGTGAAAGGCTCGATGACGCGCCTACGCAACTCGCTAACGTCGGAATTCCTCGCGTCCGCATCCGAACAAATGTTACGCACGAAGCAAGAACATGCCCAGTCCATCTTCAAGGAGTATATAGACCTGACTGTTCAGGTCAACGACGACCATGATCCCACTCCTGTTGAAGAGGCGTACTTTGTGTGTATGGACTTACTGCGCACTACTTTGCAGTCAAGATTCGGGACGACGGCGGCGGCGGCAAAGCCAAGTGGCGGTTCTAATAACGTCACGTCTAAGTTAAAACTCCCTGATATTCAAATTCCACCATTCGACGGCAAGTACCTAGAATACAAACCATTCATCGAATTGTTTACGGCGCTTGTGCATAACGATTCTAACATTGTTGACATTCAAAAGTTTGTGTATTTACGTGGTTTTCTAAAAGGAGAAGCCTTCGATCTTATTAATAATTTACCAATACAAGGCTCAAGTTACAGTGAAGCATTGACAATCCTGCGTGATCGATATGATAATAGTCACAAAATTGTATTTGAACATATATCCAAGTTATTGGATCTTGCCTCGATACCCAGGCCAAATGTAACCATGTTACGTAATTTAATTTCTGTTGCAAAACAGCATGTAGCAGCTCTAAAAAATTTAAATGAACCCGTTGACAAATGGGACAGCATACTTGTATGCATTCTATCTCGCAAACTCGACCCAGTCACTAATAGAGCTTACTGTTTGGATAGGAACTCATCTCAATCCCCAACTTTTACAGATTTCATAAAATATCTTGAAACAAGAGCTCTAGCTCTCGAAAACTCGAGCAACAATGATGTCATCGGCGCTAGGAAAGTACAAGCTACTGCTGCAGTAACAAATAATCATGTAGCTAAGTGCTATTACTGTGGTAAGTCAGATCACAAAATATTTTCATGCCCCAAGTTTTTGCTTGCATCGATTGCAGAACGTGTTGAATGTATAAAAGCTAAAAAGCTATGCAAAACCTGCTTAAACAGCCATACAGGGAAATGTCGCTTTCATTTTAAATGCACTCACTGCAAGCAAAATCACAACACGCTCTTGCATGATGGAAATGAAACATCATCATCTAGTACTGAGGGTGGGGTAACGTTGCTGTCAGGCTTAAATGACAACAACCAAGTTTTGTTACCTACTGCCAAAGTAAAAATATTAACTAAAAATGGGCAGGAATTGATAGTCAAGGCTTTATTAGACTCTGGCAGTCAGTCATCTTTCATTACAACTAAATTAGCTAATCTAATTGGGAGAAATCTACTAGCTACAAACACAGAGGTTTCTGGCATTGCTAAAACTGGAAAGAAAATACAAAGTTCCTTGCAAGTGGACATATTTTCATGTGCTTATCCCTATAAAGTTAATACTAACTGCCTAGTGGTGGACAAAATAACTACTAACTTGCCACAAAACAGTTTTGACCTGTCACTTATTAACATTCCAAAAAATTTATTACTAGCCGATGACACATTCAATAAAACAAGCGAGATAGACATTTTATTAGCTGCTGACATCTTTTTTCAGGCGTTGCTGCCCCAGCTTGAGGACCAGCACAATGAGCTCAGCGATCCCGCGACACCCCGACTCGTTCACACGCAGTTTGGTTATTTGGTTGCAGGAAAAGTCCCCGTACAGTCTCCCCATGAACTTCAGAGTACCCCTGTTTCTTTGTTTTGTCAAGAATGTAAAACAGACTTAAATTCTAATGTTATTCAGTTCTGGAAATCTGAGGCTGTACCAGAAATATATCCTGAGCACCCCACGTCTGAACAAAAATATTGTGAGGAATATTTTAATGAAACGCTTCAACTTGTTGACAATAAATTTGAAGTCTCAATGCCCTTAAAGATTCCAATTTACGATGTAAACAATACTTTAGGGAATTCTCTAGTTCTCGCTATGCGCAGATTTTTGAATTTAGAGAAAAGGCTCCATAAAGATGAAGCTTTGTTCAAAGAATATCAAAGTTTTATTCATGAATACATAGACCTTGGCCATGCCAGCTATGTCGATATTTCTAGTTACGATTTTAACAAAGATGCGGTATACTTTATGCCACATCACCCTGTCATACGTGAAAATGCAGTTAGTACTCGTTTACGTACAGTATTTGACGGATCTATGAAAACAACAAATAAAATTTCTCTGAATGATATTATGTTGAATGGCCCTGTGGTCCAAAACGAATTATTCGACACTCTATTGTTGTTCAGATTAAATAAATATTTTTTCGCTTGCGATATTAGGCGTATGTTTAGAAATGTTTTAATAGAAAAAAGTCAGAGGTCACTCCAAAATATATTATGGAGAGATGACCCCCATGAATCCATAAAATGTTTACAATTAAACACTATTACTTATGGCTTAAAAAACTCATCTTTTTTAGCAACAAGGTGCTTAAATGAGTTAGCTTATAGATTTAAAAATGAATATCCTTTGGCTGTCCCAGTAATTCTAAATGCAACATATGTTGATGACATATTGTATACTCATAATGATTTAAATGTAATAATAGAAACAAAAAGTCAACTTTCACAATTGTTATCTAAAGGTAGTTTCTTCTTGCATAAATGGTCAGCCAACGATTCCAGTATTTTACAGGATATTCCGAAGGAACAGAGGTATTCTGGAGAAATTAACATGCAAAAAGATGTTAAAACGTTAGGGTTGAATTTTGACGTCAATTCAGACACTTTTAAATTTTCCCCCCCGCCTAAGCAATCTGTCAAGACCAAAAGAGAAATCTTAAGTTTTATCAGTAAATTTTATGACCCTCTTGGACTGATTGGACCAATCTTTGTGCAAGCCAAACATATTATGCAAAAGCTATGGCTGTCCAAAACAGACTGGGATTCTATTCCTCCGCCAGCATTAAATAATAAATGGCAATCACTTTATAATGACTTAACTAACATGTCAAGTATTCATATTGAAAGGAATACAATGTGTAAAAGTGAACATCAAACATTTCAATTAATAGGATTTTCAGACGCATCCAATGTGGCATATGGTTGTGCAATTTATGTGAGAACTATTGACATGCAAGGTAAAGTTCAAATGTCACTATTATGCTCTAAGTCACGCATAAATCCCATTGCACCTAAACAGTTAACCATCCCACGTTTAGAATTAAACGCTGCGCTTTTACTTGCCAAGTTAGCTTCAAAAGTATACAATACTATTAGTCAGAAACAGATAGTAAATGAAGTTCACCTTTACACAGATTCACAAGTCGTATTGGCGTGGTTGAAGACCGATCCAATCAAATTAAAATCTTATATTGCGAATAGAACAAAATTAATTACTGAATGTACTAATAACTTTAATTGGTCCTATATACAGACAGATAAAAATCCTGCAGATTGCTTGAGCAGAGGAACAAGTCCCTGCGACTTACCAAATCACCACTTATGGTGGTCAGGGCCTAAGGAAATGTCAGATTGTAATTATAAATTTAAAAATTGTACTTACCAATTACCCGAGGACATTCCTGAAATTAAATGTTCACAGAACGAGGCGGTCTGTGCGGCGGTATCGCTGAGCTCAAATGGGTCGTCATTCCTTGATAATTTTATTCACAAATATTCTGATATTAACAGAATGAAACGTGTACTTGCATATGTCATTAGATTTGTAATAATTCTAAACCTAACTCGGCCAAAATTAAAGAAAACTTTGTTTCCTTTGCTGAGACTAACAATGCATTATCTCTGCTTATAAAGCACGAACAGCTCAAGTATTTTTCTAAAGATTTAAATGCTTTGCAAAACGGTATGCAAGTACAAGCTTCTTTAAGAGGGCTTAACCCGTTTATAGATGCTCACGGTCTTCTCCGGGTAGGAGGTAGACTGCAACATTCTGGTTTGCCATATAACCAAATGCATCAAATTATATTACCTAGGCAATCTCTAATTACTCGTATGATAATTGAAAATGAACATAACAAGCTTTTGCACGCAAGTCAAAAATTAATTTTGTCTAGTTTAAACCAACGTTATTGGATTGTCAATGCTTTACGCTTAATTAAGAGTGTAATATTTAAATGTATTACAGAATAGACCAAAATGGAAAGATAACATGCCAAATGTAAAGATAGGCGATCTTGTCATTCTGAAAGAATTGGACACACCCCCCATGACGTGGCCAATGGCTAGAGTCACAAAGGTATTTCCAGGTAGTGATGGAAAAATAAGAGCCATGGAAGTTAAAAAAGCAAATGGTAATTATCACAAAACTTCTATAACTAAAGTTTGCATATTGCCTTTAAATTAAATACCTAACAATTTAAGTAAGTTGTTATCAGGCTCAGTCTAACTACCTATTATTATTATTACCTGTGTATAAGGTTGTCCAGTTCTCGTAGGCCTAGATGCTTCTCAGGTAACCTAATTGTGCCTGAGAGGATGCCAAGAGACTTAGGCTAAGTTAATTAATAAGTTTAATTAAGTTGAATTGTAAAACTATTCATTTTCCTAACTAAATTATAGTTATGTCACTAAGACTGGTTACTTACCAATTTACGTTTGTAAAAGGAACAATTCCTAAGTTATATATAAGAGTAAATAATCGAATAATAACTATAAGAGCAAATAATTGATTTCACTATTACTAGCTGCCTATGTAAAAAGTTCATAAACTTAAAATTTAATTTACTTTACTTAATTATAAATGTAAAAAATAAATACTAGATACTTACATAGGTACTTACCAGTAATACTTACCTCAGTGGTTGTATAACATAAAAGTTAAAAAGGTTAAGTGAAAAACAAAAAATAATTGTAGTTATGTTTATTGTAAAATTACAGTAACTTATATACTAGTAAACCATACTTACATAATTGTACTTACCTTCCAAACTTAAGCTAGATAAATTAAAAGTACTTATCTTCTAAACTTAACCTACTTAAACTAAAACTATAAATAGATAATATTATAAATAATAAGTTGAATGTGTAATTGTAATAGATAGTTCAAACTATTCTTCATAGCACTGACAAATGCAAAAGTTATCGCACACATTTGAATCAGTTACCTATTAATTATATACTTACAGTCCATTATCGAAGCATTATCTTTTGCCTTGTTGGGAGTTATGTTGAAAACATATAAATATATTTAAGATTTGTATTTTAAATATGGAAACACTTTTGTAATTACATTCATTCGCGGAGCTTTCGTTCTTCCTTTCTCTCAATACAACACAAGACAAGACGCTGCTGTTTTATTTCATTAAATAAATTTCACCGTCCCGACACCCAAGGATTTCTTCAACTTCGATGTGGCCTTTTTTCTGCGATTGGCCCACGGAACATTATTATGTATAAAGTCGGTCGCGGAATGCTCCTAGATACCTCTATCTGTAACGACTGAAAGCTTTACAAAGTTTTTAAAAAGCTTATACTGTTATTTATGTTGTAAGTATAAGCTTGTAGTGTTTTTTATGTTGAAGACTATAGAGAACCGGAGAGGAAATATGATTGGCCACCTGATACGACACGATTCATTTATAACAAACATTATAGAAGGAAAAATTGAAGGGAAGAGAGGAAGGGGTAGACCTAGGATGACATTTATGAAACAAATAAAAGAGAAGGTGCAGGTCGTGTCGTATCGGGAGGTGAAGGTTTTGGCGGGAAGAAGAGAGGAATGGCGGTTACTCCACCGACAAGAGCGCAGCTCTTAAATAGAGAGAGAGAGAAGTATAAAAAATTCTCATTATTTTTATACAGCATAAAAACCAGTATAATAATATGAATATACTATAATTGCTTAGTATTAAATTAAAATTAACGCGAAAACGCAAAATATTTTTATGAACGAAAAATATTTTTTTAGCAATTCTTCAGAACGTACTGAATCTGAAACTTAACTTAAAATAATTCAATGTTTATTTCTGGATATAACCCTGGTTTCCTTTCTTGAAAAAAGTTGTAAGAACTATTGACTTTTCGACATAGCGAGGGCGCATAATTTTTTAAGGAGAATGAATAATGTCGGCTTTCCATTAATAATCTAGAAACAATTCAAACTCACGCGGCTCACCCTTGAAACTTTTGATAATTTTGACGTATTTTTAAAAAGCTCTGGGCGTTTTTCATTGTAAGTATATTACACGATCGACTAGTACATAAGTGAACACACACATACTTTTTTTGACTTATTGTAGATTTACCGCAGATGGAATTGAATTTGAATTTGCGCGAACCTCGCCTCAGGGCGTCGTCTGAGAGGAAAAAATATTTGAAAGAATTAATCGACTCACTAGGGATAGCGATAAGCGCTGATTGAGGAACACAGTCAGACAGGATATATGATATAGTACTGCGGGGCAGAAGGCAAGAGGGAAATCACTGCTCTAATTTTCTCTAAAAATAGTATGGAGAATGCTACGTCGACAAGAATGTAGCTCATAAATTAGTGATGATGAATAATAATAATATGTCCAAAATACTGGAACCGACCTCGTTGCTGCTGATTCGCAGCATCATAATATTTATACTTTTAAACTGCACCGTAAGTATGTGTTCAGTTTGCTAAGCTAATGTATAATCCTTAAAGGAAAGTTTATAATACAAATAAACATAAGCTGCCAAATTGTAGACCGTGTTACAAAATGACCTTGCCTTTGATAACGGCTAGCTGTATTGTAATGTGGCTGATTATACAATCCGGCTGCTATATAGAGATCATAATTGAAATTCCGCAGGTAATACATTTATCGAGTCGATACAAAATACCAATAAAGCGTAATTTTTGTTTGACAACCAAGCAGAAAATGGGTCATCCTGAAAATCGCTTTAAAATTTTTCCCCTCGTTTTTGATACACGGAAAAGTTTCGTCTTGCTATAAAAGGGGTGCAATCATTGGAACATGCGATAAATAATAGGATTCCCAACTGTTATCGTATATTAAATGGCAAAACATCCAGCTGTTTTCATAACTGTTGGTTTTGTAATCAAAAGTTTTCGTATCCGCTAGTCTCATGTGAAGCGAAACCTGGTAAATGAAAACAATGAATGCGAAGTGTGAGTAAAACACGGCATTCACAACTGAGATTGCTTGAAAACTTGTTTAGCTCTAATACTTACTCAGTGAGTTTTATTTCTTTGTAAACTTTATTTTTGTATTGAAATCTATACATTTATCAGCGCACTACACTGCGATTGTACATGCGTGGTCTTTGTATATTATGTTATCGTCTTGTGAAAGTTATCTAGAAGAGATCGATTTCCATTTCCGATAATAATTATGTTTCCCACTCTTTTGGGCTGTGTTCTGGGCGTCTGAAAAGGCCACATTGAATCAATTAATCTAAAATAGCACGATTTCTATTAGATACATGCGCGTAAATTAAGCAATATGTAGTTTTTGTGTCCTATTTACCCTAAAGAAGTATCATGTAGAACGCTACACCGACAAGAGCGTGGCTCTTAAATTTGTAATGATGTTTTTATTTTGACATATTGTGGCCTTTTTATCCCGTATCGCTACACGTCTTTATGACTCATACAGGGTGTTAGTGACATCGTAACGAATACTGAGAGGGATTCAGCTCATTATTCTGAACTAATATCAAATAGAATTTTCCATCGCAAAAGTAAAGAATCAAAAAAAAAAACTAAAAAAATCAATAATTTTGCGACGGAAAATTACACTTGATATTAAATCAAATCAAATCATTTATTCATAATATTCATTATACGTCATACAGAATGCATTAGACAATAGTCTTAAAAATAAAAAAATATCAAAAAAATAAATAAATTAATAAGTACTGAAATCAATAGGTATTAAATTAGTAATAATATGTATATTTATCGTAATTACTAACAATATATAATTCCATCAATTCCGATTTATAAATTGATCGTAGGTATAGAACGATTGTTCGACGAGCCATCGTTTTAGTTGGACTTTATTGATTCAGAATCATGGTCTGAATCATCTCCTTCAGTATTCGTTACGATGTCGCTAAGTCACTGATACCCTGTATATTATCAACTGTGTTTGCAAATTGCTTTCTGATAAATTGTGGATCTGCCTACTCCATAAGGGATGTCCATAGCTTGATATAATGTATGTATGCATTTATGAGAATGTCAGATACGTAGTTGCCATGTTTAGGAATAGCTGTGCCGGACGTTGCAACTTGTGACTTACATTTGGGGCGTTCAGCACCAACATGAGTACTTCTGTCGGAGTTTCATATGAAAACCTTAATGTCATTTTAATTACTATCATTTCTGATAATGTGTTTTTGACGTTACATCATCATCATCATCTCCCTAGCAATATCCCGTTTTACACAGAGTCCGCTTACCTAACCTGAAGATTTGACAGGTCCGGTTTTTTTACCTTCCAACTCGCGAAGGGAAAACCAGCCCAACACAGGTTAGATTACATACCTCCGAAAATGCAGTTCACAACAATATAATTATATATTTTTTATTTTTTCAAATATAATATTCGCGTCTGTATTCCCTATTTGAGTAGTCAGAAGTACATCTAACGACCCAAGTAGCCACGCTTCGCGGAGATTTCTGTTAGACTAATGTGATAGCTGGTGAGCCGTATACCCATTTATCGTGTTACAAAATACCATTCCTATCTCAGAGTACTCCAAACCGGCGAGTACGAAGACTTCTATGAGAATAGAAGAAGCGGAAGACGTGTATCAAAGTCGTAGTAAGTAGAATTCCGTGGTCTATACGTACTTTAACTGTAAATAGGCGTAATTTTATGTAAATAGAAGAAGTCAATTTTCCTCTTCCACAGTTTTATTTAGTAAAAATCTGGACAATGGCGAAGTGAAAAGCATTTCTGCATGTATCTGACTGTTCTCTTTAGCTCATTCACAAAGCATTCGAAGCATAGTAGTTAGGGACGGTACTGAAAAGTATCGGCGTCCGAAGGACGTAATATACGATCCCGACGACCCGATCACTCTAGCCATAGAGGCAGCCAATCAGCTCGCGACACCAAACACTTCAGGTCCCCGATACCGACCCCGCCGGCGTGGTCGACGATTTCCCTCATTCAGCGCTTATCGCTATCGACCCACTAGGGTCGATTAATTCTTTCAAATATTTTTCCTCTCAGACGACGCCCTGAGCCGAGGTTCGCGCCCAACTGGGCACCCTCAGGCCTGTTGTCTTAAACGTTGTACCGGGTGAGAGCCTTCAGCGCTCCCCATTTGTCCGGCCAAGTAGTTAATGCCATCTGCGGCAAATCTACAATAAGTCACGTCAAAAAAAAAAAAAAAAAAAAAAAAAAAAAAAAAGCATAGTAGGATGGACTGGTTTTCTTTTGTTTCTCGTTTGTATTGTACAGTCATCTCCTATAATGCGTCTCTCAATGTGGACTACAGACTGGTTACAAAACTGGCCAAAAAAGTACACAGTCAACAAATTAATCACCTAATTCTTCAAGTTAGACAAACAAATTATTGATGAATGCTCCACTATGTTTTATTAACACTGTATTTTCTTGTGCTAAGTCAAGTATTGAATAACCTACCCTTAACGATTCTGAATGTCTTCTTCTTCTTCGTCGTTCCCTCACTGCTGAGGATCGCGACCCTCTGCGTGCTGCCGCCCGCCGTCTTCTTCAGGATGTCAGACCATCTCGTAGGCGCCCTTCCTCGCGCACGTTTGCCATCCATTAATACAGTTTATATTTTGACAGTTGAAACTCCTATCCTGTCATTGGCTAAAATCTAAATCAATTGACAGGAGTTACTTATTAGTTTCAACCTATCATAGGATAGTATCCTGTAACTTGACTCTACACGACATAAATCTATTTACTACCAGATTTAAAATCACAAGCTTTATATGCACGATGGACTTCATGGACCTTAAAACTGATGCTAAGTGTACATTTTTGTCTACGTTTATACCAGTAAATGCAACTAGAGTAAAACTATATTCACAGCTGTATTTATAGTGCATACAAAATCGTCGTTTAATTTAAAATCCAGTATAAACCTCCTTCTCGCTATCTTCCATTTTAGACCCTTTACTAAAATAATAATCGTAACATCTATCTCCAAAACGTAACCCTCAATCTTGTGTCTTGTCAAGACTATCATAAAGCTCTGATGTTACACGTCACTTCATGCGGTCTCACTATACTACGAATAACCCGATTTTATAACTAAATTCTGTATTAGGTTACCTATTCGTGGTACTCGGTCCAGTTTGTACATGAAAGCTTGTTACCTTGAAGGGTGGTTAACCGCTGCGCTGTCTAATTCTGGACAGGTTAGGTTATGTTACGTACTGGACATGTTAAGCTGGGTACACACGTTTATCATACGTCGTCATAATTTTGAATTACGACAATGTGATTTCAATGACGTTAAATAGTTATATTATTTTTTGCAAGTTCGTCTGTTCTAAATTTAAACACGATGAACTACGTACTTAGTGACAGAGTAACAAGCTATCATTTTGGAAAGAACAATTAACATTTATTATTTGGCAGTATTTACCTTTCAATATGGCCGAAAGTGTACCCGGCGGCCTACTTCGGGAAGTGTCAGCTTGCAGCTCGTCCGAATGAGCATACTTTTTGTTTGTTTAAAGTTTTGATTAAAAACCTCTGACTGTCCATTTTGTTGTTACTTTGATGGCTATGGACATTTTTAAAAATAGTATTGCAATATCCATTGATTGCTATCAAGCATATCGGGTTCTCATCCTTTGTTTGATTTTTATCACGATGCTTTTTGAAAGAATAAACAATATAACGGTAACTCTCCCCCGCACCAATTCGTATCGGGTGCTGACTTCACTCTCTGAGAGGGAAAGAACGCACGGAGCACACGGTAGGAATGACATCATTTGTGTAAAGATTTTCATTTAAAGTGTTTTCAGTACCAGTGTACTAACATTTTGTGTTACTATAATAATTTTCTCTGACTATTTTATTATTCTTAAAACGGTCATAATGTTTGTCAATAAATAAAATAATTTTGCAACAGTGAGCACGACATTTGACCGCTTTTAATGATGACGTCACAGGACAGTATTTCCATACGAACTCCAAAGAAAACTTTCGTTTCGACGTTTCGTAAAAAAGTGTCTCATTTAACTAGGTTGACAAGTAGCCTATTTAATCAAGATTTGAAAATATCAGAAAGAAACAAAAGAATATAATGAAATGTCATATCAATAAAGAATAATAATACCAATGAGATTGCTCCGAGGAGCCCATCGTTAACATATTTATGTGAAGTGATGAGTATGAATGTGGATGGGTAATAGTAGGTCGGGGTCGATGCTCGATAGTACGGATGGATTGCGCCCACTACAGACTGGATAAAGAGCAAGAGAATGATGACCTAAAATTATGCCAATATACAAAATACATTTTTCTTTTCTTTAAAATGTGCCATTTTTGATAGCTAGTCATTAGTATGAAAGGAACTATTCAAATTCTTAAAATATTCCCTTTAGACAAAGTAAAAGTGGCAAGTGACAAAACCTCCCTCAGCCCAGCTCTTAAAAAATATCCTTTAAAGACAAGACATTTTCAATAATGTAAAACTATTCTTTTCTCAAAGGGAAATATTCAATACTCCTTAAGCCAGACCTTTTTGGTATTCAGAAAAAACTCAGGGTTAAAAATTTTTATAAGCTTTCGCTTTGAGTTAAGCGTAGCGTCAATATTATTTGACTACGCCTCGAAATAACACGAATATGTTAGTATTACTGTGGAGTGTGTTGTGAATATTATGAATATTCAGGGAGCAATGATGTGACGAGGCATAAATTTTGCACCGTATAAAACCAACAGTGTGTTCAACATATCGTTATTTTCATACACGAGACATAATAATATATATACATATATAATACTACGTATAAAAGGGAGATGGTCCGCTTTGCACCTATATGGGCTTGGTGCGAGCTTGGTATACCCCGATGGGGGCCACTTTAGCCGTAAATCGTTAAGGAGAAAGGGAACGCGCGCGGATCATCTGTCTCCTTCGCACGCAAGGGATAAGGCGGCACAGGGTAAGGTAAATATGGATGCCCGGGTTGTGGTTGATGGTGAGAGACCTCAGCGCTCCTTCGGGCTAAGTAGTTAATGCCAAATACAGCATATCTACAATGAGTCACGTGAAAAAATGTTGCAGGTAAGATTAAGTATAAATTAGGACCTCAAATTATGGTTCACGACGACTTGCAAATGAAAATCTAAATAGGAAAATATTTTATTTATTTTTATAATTCTATAGAAATATCTTTACACATAATGCGACATTCACCAAAATAATTCTTTTAGTCCCATGAACAACTCAGAACAACAATTCATTTTGGTTCCTTCTCCTGGCAACACTGTCAAAGGTCTACCAATACCAAGTGATACTCGTAGTTAACTGAACCGCTCGGAATGAAGTAGATTAATTACTCCTCGTTATCGTTGCGCCGAAGTTCTGAAGACTAATTTGTCAAAATACTAGGTGCGATCGTGTTACCGTCTTCTGGGATACTAGTCTTGTTACTGGCTCTGCTTGGAACAAAATATTGTTTTTTTTTTCACAAGAAAGTCCCTCGGCAGTCATCGTATTTCTGAAAACAAAAGAATGCTAAGATCGATGTACATCAAATAAATAGATTTATCGTGTATCAGAATTTGAATTTAGAAAAATATTTTTCTATTAATATTTTTATTTTCAAACATTTGTACAATTTTTTTTGTATTTAAGTACCTTAACGGTTACGTTACCTTACAACTGCAAATGTTTCCCACACCTACATTATTTTATTGTATTACATTAGTTAGTGGTGTAGCTTTAATAAAATAAATAAATCAATTCAGGATCAAATACTTTATTTTTGTTGTCAGGTAGCCAATATTAATGGCTGCAAGTTTTCTGTCAAATTGTTGCTCTATTTACCTCAGTAAAGATTACGGGAGGAAACATTTTTCTTATTTGCCTACGTGTCTGTCAAAGCAGTTCATCATATCGCTCATAGATCCTAATAATTACGCTTTTAGCTAGATTAAACTTCACGAAAATTAGTTTTGATCGTCTAAAAATATGAATATCAGACTTGCGCTATAATTTTATAACTAAATTACTGAACAACTTTCGCAGCTAGAATGAAATATGAGGCAGGTAAATTACCAAGTTTGCACCCCACAATTTCAATCATAATCGTAATATCCAAGCAAGCAGGAACGGTATTTTTTATACGACGATTCGATGTCGTGTTTCACCTTTGATCATAGAATAATTGTACTCCGTATAGAACGGAATCTCTTCGCTCCCCACCACCGGCTAAGCTAGATTTACCTCACCCCCTCGGTCTTACTTTAGTCTTCAATCATGACGGCTGCGTATGGAACATGGTTTCAATTTTGTTATGGGTATATTGTATCTCGATTTTTTTCTGCCTTATTTTTCCCTAAAATGTGGCATGGAGAATGCAACACAAGCGTGGCTCTAAAATTAGTGATGATATTTTATATATGTTCGAATTTTGAAATTAAATGCCCTGATATGTCACACACATAGCTGCGCGTGTACGATGGCGTTAATGTGTAGTGTATGTGTAAAACGAGGTTTTTTCTATAAAGTGACCGAGATGTGCTTTGTGTCAGCCACTTTGTAGTACGCGCGCGTTGAGCAATGCTGGTGCGATGTTCTTAAACGAAGAACTGGGGCGTTAAAATGGCCACATAGAAGCAATTTCATCTATGTAATGAATATAAATTCAATAAAGACCTTGCTGTGTGGTAATCGGGCTATATGAACAAACCTAATAAACCTATTAATTACGTCAGTTCCACCTACGAATATATGTTGGTCGTGATCATTATAATTAAAACCCATGTTTACCGATTGCTTTATTACACTGACATACCTATAAATTCAAATTACGTGAAACATTATACGTACTTACATGATTTAATTAATTTGTAACACGCTAAATAAACTAATAAGTGTTATTACAGATTACCTACTTATACGAATATTTACCTGAATCATATTGCAATAAATACATTTTTAAAATTTTATTTAACGATCATAATCAGAATCATCTATTCAACGTAATCTCATGGATAAACTTGTTGAAGGACAATGTAACATTTTCAAATTTACGTCATTTCGCAAGGTGTTATGGCTGAGGAGAAGAAATGACAAGAAACTGCAACAGCAACACATCTTTCAAATCGATGAGGGTTTACATTACAAGTTATTTAGTAACTAGAGGAACACATTCAATATCAGACATTTTATCATTTAAGTAGTCATCAGTCTTATAATAAGCTTTTTTACATAAGATAAGCTTCACATGAGCTTTAAATTTATTTTCTGACAAATTTAAAATATTATCTGGTATTTTATTGTAAAAACGTACCTATACCTAACCCCAAAAAAGATGATAAGTATAACTTTTTTATTGTAATTACGTAAATATATTAACAGAATAATGTGTGTTTATCACTCATCATCTCCATAGTGTTATCCTGTTTACTACAGGGACTAACCTAACCTGAAGCATAGAAAAGGGAATAATACTGCGTATAGAACGGCAACTCTCCGCTTTCTACCAGCAGCTGAGCTACGTCCACCATCCCCCCTCGGCGTGGGGGGGAGGAATATCCGTCGGGGGCTGCCTTTTCTATATAACATGCATTTTCTATAGTAACGTATTCCACGTAAATAAATATCCTAACTGATAAGCAAAACAACGAATACCACATTTTTTAAACAACCAAACATTAACATGACATACAGTCGGAGCTATATTTTGGGTCAGTTGTCAACTAGAACTATTATGGCCTCCTTCTTGGACCCTCCGCATAAATCATTTCCGACTAGATCCGTTTCATATCAATCATCCCTGAGCCATACAGTTAATACTACTGGAGAACGAAAAATCCACATAAAAAGGCATATGGAGTCCCTATTATGTAAATAGGATCACGTCATCCCGCTAGGAACTGAGATTTTTCTGTGTTGATCCAAGTACGTTGTACGAATGTCATTTATGGAAATTTAGGAAGATCTGCTCCTTCGTTCAGTGTGAGAATAATCGGGTTTGAGTTTGTTTCCACCACCAAAATGCAATGTGGCAGTGTCGTGTGGTACGTTCTCTCGCCGTTAGATAGAGGGAAGGCTTGTGCCCAGCAGTGGGACGTATATACATATAAGGTATATACACCCTATACTATACACATCATTTATATACTTTATACGTGTTTTGTTCTAACTGATGTAACCCTTCAAGGTCGGTCACTGCCTCCTAAGATACAGGTTTTCACCTAGTTTAGGAGACAGGGGCTTAAAAATAAAATTGTACCTTCCTTTTTTTTAGAACAAGAACTTTGTAACACTTTGTTCATTATTTGTTTAAATATATTATTATCATTATACGTAACTGTGAAGGCTTTATAGTCCCTTATTCCATTCTTCATTGTTATTCAGGGATACGGGTGAAGACCTGAATGGTTGCAGATGACGGAAGGGGCAAGTCACGGGGACTGTAACCTGGAACCTGGTAACTGTCAGTACTATTCAGAGGTGGAGGACAGGAGTCCCAGTATGGCTTTAAATAGACTACTCAGGGAGTCATCCCACTCGCGTTAGATAGAGTAATGCGGGGCGGAAGGCGAGGAGGAAACCACTGCTCTATAATTCTTTTAAAAAAGTAGTATGGAGAATGTTACATCGACAAGGGCGTGGCTCTTAAACTAAAGATGAATCCTTTCTTACAATATTCCCGATTGACAAACATGATACAATGTAAATAAATTAAATCTCATTTAGTTCAATTTTCCAGCTTTAGTAATAAGTAAGTTTCAGCCTTACAGAACTATAAACAAGGTTCCAAACAGCCTATTAGCAAAAAATAATTAGCTCCCAGTTTTATAGCTCCTCGTATTTTATAAAAATAAATCGTACCCCTCTAAGAAAAGGATTTAAGATTCCACTTAAAGAGTAAACTCAACTAATTTGTTGAAGAGACGAGACTTTTCTTGGCATTAAACACGACTTTTAGATTACAGGCAGCCTGTTTTAATTTTACGTCAATTAATCTTTCTTATTTTGCTTTTCATTACTTTCGAGGAACGTTTTGCCTTTTGGAATTGTAATATTGTTTATTATGGAAATAGCTCCAGAGAGAGTCGTTGGATCGTGATTGTTATAATAATAAGACAATTTACTTCGCTTTGTGCCCACGATTAGCAACACAGCCAATTTGGAGATCATCAAAATTACTCAAGTTCCCTTTTATGCCATTGTTGGTTTTAAATTAAAATTGCTGACCCATTGTTTTCAGAAATAATAACGTAAACAGTTGAGTTCGGACCAATAGGCTTTAATGAAATTTATTTAAAATAATTTATTGTTTAAAGAGGATTGGAGTGATTAATAAGGGATGCAAAAGTTATGTAATTAAAGTTAAAGGGCTGAAGTTATGAAAGAGAGATCGTGATTAAAAATTTTCAACTGAAATTCAGTTCATAAGCGGTTTTTGTACAACTGCACACAGTGTATTCTCGCTGCAAAAAGCGTAAATAAGTAGCAAAATCTGCAGTTTCATAATCAGTTTCGTGCTCTACCATTTGTAGTGGAAAAACTCCAACAGAATTCATTTCTCATAATCGTTTCATAAAAATACAGACATAAACTGCCTATATACGTCCCACTGCTGGGCACAGGCCTCCCCTCAATCCGGTTGATTAACCGGAGGGGGTATGGAGCATACTCCACCACGCTGTTCCACTGCGGGTTGGTGGAGATGTTGTTACGGCTAATAGCCGGGACCAACGGCTTAACGTGCCTTCCAAAGCACGGAATCATCTTACTTTTTCGGACAATCAGGTGATTCAAGCCTGAAAAGTCCTTACCAAACAAAGGACAGTCTCACAAAGTGATTTCGACAATGTCCCCATCGGGAATAGAAACCGGACCTCCAGATCTTGAGCCTTACGCTCCAACCACTAGACCACGGAGGCTGGCATAAAAATACAGAAAGCTATGAAATTACGTAGGTACTCGTATGATGGACGATTGTTATGGGCGATAGCGATCCCTATTAGCGTCTAAATAACGGGACGAATTGCTAAATGTGTAAATTGCAAATTGTTTGATATATCAAGATGGCGGGACCACAGTTTAACGTATATATATGTTTTGAATGAAAAAGGTACTAGATTTTTTAGTTTAGTTTAGGTACAAAATAGTACTGGATGGGAGGAGCTCGGTGGCGCAGCGGTAAACGCGCTCGGTCTGCGATTGTTGAAGTTAAGCAATTTTCGCAAAGGCCGGTCATAGGATGGGTGACCACCAAAAAAAAGTTTTCATCCCGAGCTCCTCCGTGTTTCGTAAGGCACGTTAAGCCGTTGGTCCCGGCTGCATTAGCAGTCGTTAATAACCATCAATCCGCACTGGGCCCGCGTGATGGTTTAACGCCCGATCCCCTGTCCATCCATAGGGAAGGCCAGTGCACCAACAGTGGGGACGTTAATGGGCTGATGATGATGAGTACTGGATGGGTACTATTTCTAACAATATGCAATTTCAACATTAAGCAATTGGTCCCGCCTTTTCGACGCTAATTGAGCCAATGTCACTAGAAAGGTTAGGTACGTAACATACCATAGTATCACGCCTGCATCTCTGAAAGGGTAGGCAGAAGAACGCAAGGATCTTTATACACAGTGTACCGTGAAGGCTTAAAGTATGTGTCTAAGGCCTTGTATCGACAGTGGCTGCAAGTTGTCTTTAATTATTTCTCGCAGTCTCGCACCTTTGCATTCCTGCGATTGACCGAATTCCTTCTTTTATCAGCAGGGATAATACGCGCAACGTTATAAAATTATCGATCGATTTAATAAATTTCGTCGAAAACGAAAAGTTTGTTTTTTCCCTAATATGCGTGGTATGTGATTTTGTTCGTATTTCGACAAAACGACATGATTTATTTAAGTTCACATAATTCTTCTTCTATCGTGTGGGTTGTGAGGTGGAATACCAACCCCATCAACCCTGATGCCACTATTGAGCACTCAAAGGTCCCTGACATGGCTCATGTAACGACGACCGTACGACGACTACGACCTACTTACATCAGTTAGTAGTAACCAGGACCAACGGCTTAACATGCCTTCCGAAGCACGGATCATTTTACTTTCGAACAATCAGGCGATCCGCCTGTGATGTCCTAACCAAACCAGGGACCACAAAGTGTTTTTTGTGATATGTCCCCACAGGGAATCGAACCCAGGACCTCCGGATCGTGAGCCCAACGCTCAACCACTGGGCCACGGAGGTCGTTCACATATTAGCGACAATCGACAATACGACATTCTTATATCGTCAGAATCGATAAAATGACTGTGACAAAATTTTATCACGTTACGCACTACTGCTCAAATGAAACAGCCATATAAAAAAAATCGACGCCTAATAGGGATAAAGTTGTGAGGAACGAAAATATAAACTTTAGAAACCCAGTTCAGTTCAAAAACTAAATGCATTTTACACTTATTGCACAGTTCCGTTCAAACGCAGCATTCCTATGCTGTATTTGTGAAACGTTCCATTTGAAAAGAGATAGAAACGAGGAAACGCCTTTTCTGTATGACACTGTATAGAATTTGTGGATCTTTAACAAATGGAAATGGCGTACTTTTAAAAAAACTTCAAGTTTTTTATAAATATAAATGTAAGTATGTATACTTATGTATTTAGAATTAAGAATATTTGTTGATTTTTTCTTATATACATACTTACATGCATATCGGCCAGTTGAAAAAACATCTATAATTTTCGAAAAAAGAAACAAAAATCGGATTCATAATATTAGGATCATAAATGATTATGAGGTGCTCAGCGATGAAGGAAAACATTCCCGAGAGAAGCGTTTCGGAGGTATGTGACCTAATTTGTATTACACTGATTTCCCTACGCTGGTTGGAAGGTTAGACAGGCAGTCGCTGCTGTAAATAACCGGACCTGTCAAATCTTACGGTTGAGTACCTAAGCGGACCCTGATATCATACACACACGATGCCATTCTAAACAGCCAACACAGTCTGTATAGTATAATTATCTAACCACAAGCTTTAAAGCCAGTTTCCAGTTATTTTTGGTGTAACCATAAAATAAATAGTCTCTTCTTCTATCGTAGGTGTTGTGACGTGGGTTACCAACATAACCAACCCTGGTGTAAGGGTTATTATTGAGAGGATTGCCCAATGCTCAACTACTGGACCACGGATGCCGTTGAATAGAATTAACCAAAATATTATAATGTAAAAGGGATACTCTCTGACTCACACCAAAATGAGCTTGCCTGGTTCATTTACCTATTTACCGTCCAAATTTCTTTATCGGGTTTTAAATATTATTTTTTTTGAATATTTTTTTTGCGATTACCGGCTTAGGTTCTTAGGTCCTTCGTCATACAACATGAGGTCCTTTAAGCGAAGCGCGAAGAAGCACTTAATAGGCTAGTATGGTAGTCGCAACTGATTCGAAATTGACTTATTGCGTTGCTTATTAGTTGCTACTGCAATTAGGGTTTCTCTATGCTTATCATTAGGCATAGTGGAGCCAACATACTTGACCATTATTAAAAAAGAAATTAATAAGTTCCTATTCTTAAAAAAAAATGACAATTTGTAATGAGAGCCTATTTAGCTCTTTAAATACGGCGTTGATACTAATAAAACACCAAAACAGCAAGGAAATTCTAAGTGTGTCATTTCGTCCGCGCATGCATGATATATCTCACTAAGCATAACACGTTCATATTCCAACCATTCACAACTTTGCCCGATGTAAAATAACTCCGCCAAACCCAAAGCGTTTCTTGCATAACCAACCACTAGATAACCCAACTTTTCGCAGCTGCTATAAAATAACAACTTTGCGACGCGGCAAATGAATTCCATTTTCGTATTGCAAATTTTAATAGACCGTCGAATGCTAGTCACATCCGATTTCCCTACATCTTGCAACCGCATATTGCGGTCGGGCTGGAAATGCAAAATGAGTTGCAAGTGACAGTACAGACGCAACGGGTGCCTCTAAAAAGATGGCGGTGTACGATTCCTATCTGAAATGCTCTTAGTCACTCCGCATTGAAATTGTATCTGATAATTCTATAATGTTTCATTGCCGCTTGAGATATTTACTATAATATTTAGTTTGTAAGTAGAGACATTTGCTGGAAAGAAAAGTGGTTTCCAGGATTTGTGCCCGGTTAATGGTTTAATTACAATTTATTTATTATTATTTATTATTACATTTATTTCAGATTGTACTCCATATTATTGTTAGTAAGAAAAAAGGCGCTTATAAACTATGTTAGTAAAGTACCACTAGGTAATATCTATTTTTCGTAGGCACCTGAATTAGGCATAATAAGTACCTTCATCCAGTGTACTACGATAGGGCAGTCAACCCTCTCGGTTAACGCGCTCAGGTATATGTTGTCGCTGCCCCGCACCCTGCGCCTCAGGGAGAAGATCCGCTTGCGCACTATGGTCTCAAAACTATCCGTGCGTGCCTCAGCAAACATGCCAGATGAGCTGCAAAAGCGCGGCAGCCCCAACATTACCCTGAACGCGTTATTGTATTGGACGCGGAACACAATACGCAATACGCTCGCATCGGGACTTAAGATATATTTAAGCCAGCTGTGGAGTAGATACGTGTATACTATGCACTTCTGCCTACTCCTCGGGGATATCCCCGAGGAGCCTACCATAATCACGCCTATATAGGCGTGATACTATTTATAGGTGATAAGTGTCAATTTAATTTAATACTTTCTTTGTTTCACTCTTATACCAAATAAAAAGTATGGGAGAACGTTCAAAATTTTACAAAATTTATTTATTTTATTTCACAGTTTTACATTCAGCCATTACAGTTTAAATATGAAAAAATGTGAAAATAAAATATGTGAAAAGACTTAGAATTAAATTAGTAAACATTATATATTATTTAAATAGATATTTGAAACTATTTCAATTATTTCAATACAAAACCTAATATTTCAACTTTATCGCGCTGTTATCGACAAAGCTAGTTGCAGTAGAATTTTCTATAAATAATGTCTTCGGGAACAGATATTGTATCGTAGAACTTGCAAGATTTTTCTTTTAAAGACAAGTAGCAACTAAAAGCCCTTTGTTGGACCGCGAGAAACGAAGAGCCAGTTTTAAAAGGTCTTATTTAACAAACAATTTTATCTTTGAGGAGAATACAATGTGAATTTCTTCTCTGTTTTAAACTTCGCAATGAAGACATTTACACAAAAAGAAGACAAAAAATTTATTGTAATACCTGCATTCTGCTAGCTTAAAACAATTTAAATTTGGAATTTATTCTTAGACCGTGTAAAGACCAGAAAAAAGTGTTTACGTTGCAGACGTTATTTATATGGGAGCAAAAGCACGAGTGGTAGTTGCATTAAAAGTTTCGTGCAACGTTTTAAAAGTAGGTGGCTTCTCTCTTTGTGCGCTTAGAAGTTCTATGCATAACACTGTGTAGGACCAGTGCAGTGTCAGAAAGAAAAACTTTAAGCGTATTTTTATAAAATGTACATATGCGAGAAACCAGAAGTGCTAGGATTGTCATGCATGGGGTTTTATAGGCCTTAGGTGCTCATTAAGACAGGATTCCACCCCTAAGCGGATAAAAAGGGATGGCAAAGTTTGTATGAAACTTCTATAGTCTTAAAAGTAGGGTTATACAAGAACGACATGGAACTAATTAACTTAATAATTCTGTGCAGAATCCTGGATACATATATACAGATACAGAAACTCAAGCCACCCACTGCAGTAAGCAGAGACTCTGGAATTCCATTTGCTTCGATCCTGACACACTTCTCTTGCTTCCTCCACACTCGTCACTATAGGGACTAGAAAATATTTTTTGATGATTTGATCTATGTGCGAGTTCCATGTAAGAATCTGGTTGTTTAATTTCAAAAATTCTTCCTCTCAGACGACGCCCTGAGCCGAGGTTTACGCCCAACTGGACACCCTCAGGCCTGTGTCTTAAATTTTGTACCGGGTGAGAGCCTTCAGTACTCTCCCTTTGTCCGACCAAGTAGTTAATGCCATCTGCGGCCAATAAGTTACGTCAAAAAAAAGTGGTTTAATCTTGTTGTAGTAAGTACAAGCGCAAGTCAATCTATTGAATGTATCTACTGGTTAAAAGTAAAACATGGTGATATGCCGCGAGCAATAGCCGTCAGAACGAGTGCTAAAGTACCCACGGCTCCAGAGCCGCGACGTATACCCGCGATCTACACGAGCTCATTCCACCATCTCCCTTTTATCTTCGGACTTCCAGACGTCCGGCCAGGTTCCATCCCTATTTGGTGGATATCCCAACTATTCGCACACCGCTGCGCATCGTCCTTCATTATGCGCACTGCTAAGGAGTGGAATTCTCTGCCGTCTTCTGTATTTCCGAATTCATATAACCCGGGTGCTTTCAAGGCCAGAGTGAACAGGCACCTTCTGGCAAGCTCCATCTTAGGCCTCGTCAATGCCCTAGGGCAAGTCTGGGGTCCAAAGCAAACCCATCAAAGGCAAAAAAAGACGTGAAGTATCACCACCGCGTGAATTATGGTGCTGGCACCATAGCGGTGATATGGAGGTGTTAGTCGATGCGAGCCCAACATATCCCTCTCGCTGCCCTCGCGGCGGGAGGTTATGCGGAAGGCATTTCAGAAAAAAAGGCAACAGGGAGATTTTTTATTTTGTTTTATTTATTTGGGAAACAAACAGCTATAACATTACAATTACACATTAGATAATAATATTACGAACCTTAGCATAAGCCAATAAAGTTTCCACCGCCGAATTGTACAAATGAAATTACAAAATAGACGAATAGTAAAAATGTCAAGAGTGTACAAGAAAAATGCAACGCAATAAAATAAAGTATAAAGAGGTAGTTATTAATATTACAACTACCATTTGTTGATCTTATGAAGGTCAGGGATGCAATGCGTCAGCGTAAAATGAAAGGAAATGCGGAATGGAATGAGAATTTCGTAATTTCATAAAGTCAAAAAGAAAGGCCAGTATGTGCAGAGTTTGTAATCTGCTACCCTACAGTGCTATAAAAACAACTATCATAACGTACCAATTATATTCATAAGTTATCATATTTCATAACACCATACTGACCGTTTTAATAATACAACGACCTCGTCCTGTAATAGCAGCCATCACAAATCGAAACATTAATATTATAAGATGGGCCAAACACGTACCCGCATACCGCAACACAAACACATTGCGTGGGAATGTAATAAAATTTGAACGATGCAACACCATACTTCATTCGCATACAATTTTAACAACTTTCGTACAGATTTTTCGCTGGAAAAAAGCATTTATTTTTTATTCAGACAGCAATTCACTTGGGGACTCTCTGTCATGTAGAGGTGTCGCGAAAACGTGCCACAACACACATTGCTAGCTCGTAATGTGCCTACTCAGGCGGATGGGTTGGTTGGGGGAGTGATAGATAAAGTATTTTGGGAGACAGGCACCCTCATTTCTTTCATTCGAAAATATTCCAAAAGTTTTTAAAGACGAGCATTTCAGCCCACATCAGATTTTAAATGAAATCATCAAATTCATTTAACTCGTGGGACTTAGCCATAAGATTAACAAACTATTTTTACAGGGTGTTAGTGACATCGTAACGAAAACTTTGAGAGATTATTCAGACCATGATTTTGAGTTGATATCAAGTGGAATTGTCATTGGGAAAGAGAACATTCACAAATATAGATAGATAACTATATAATTATAGTCTACATTATTGAAATAAGATCATTGATTAACTAGTTACAAATATAAATTCAATAATATTCATAATACCTTTATTGAATTTATCTATGTCATTTAAATAATTATATTTTAATACACATGAGGTAACAATTATTTGAACATAACGGGTTCCTGCAGTAAGTTGGCACGAAACTAGTGTGGTCCTGGGGCTTTAGCCAAGTTGCAAACGATTACGAAAAACGACAGGTTTGCGACTTGACTAACCCCATCAGTTATAAGTAGGTTATCTAAGCAGAAGTTTGTTTAACGCTAGCATACGTTAGTTGAGTAGTTTGAAGTAAGTATACAATATTTTATAAGTGAGTCTTAACGGCCTCTGTGGTCCAATGGTTGAGCGTTGGGCTCACGATCTGAAGGTCCTGGGTTCGAGTCCCGGTGGAGATATATCACAAAAAATCACTTTTGGATCCCTAGTTTTAGTTTTTTTGGAGTTTTAATCAACTATCATTGGTGCCAGTTAAGCTATAGTCCGCTTATCGTGCTGTTCTGTATATGTAGTCCTCATCTCTGTATTTTGTGTCCATTGTGCTCAATAAAGTATTTTATCTATCTATCTATCTATAAGGTGATGTTTACCGGCATAACTACGTCTTTCACAGTTAGTTGAGAGACTTAACATATCGAAACATAAATAAAAGTTGTACTCCCAATGCAATGAGTGTTCCGTTGCGAACTGGTACTTTAGAAAAAGTATTTACTTGATATTTTTTTGAAATTAGAATTCCCAATCAAGCTTGTAGCTTAATAAAACACCGAGCCGACGATAGTGTGATTTATTAACGTCACAATTATTATTACTTTTGATCTAGCTGCTATTTACATAATTAAAACAAATAATAACGGGTTCTTACCGCGTTTAAAATAGGAATATTAGACTCCCGATATTTCGACACTGTTGCTGTTACTGTTGTTGTTGTGTTGTTGTTGTTTTGTTTTTGTTGTTGTTATGTGTTTTAATTATGATAATAACCGCGTAAACTTAAAACAATGCTTTTTACATATCCGTCATTCTCAGTCCCGTGCTATAGATTGCCTTATAGGATAGACCTCGACAAGCCTCTATTCTCCAGTTAACTAGAATATCTAAGCTATATGCCGATCTACGGATTGGTCGAATCCCATTAGTATCACTCGTCTTTATCTTAAGACCTTTGATTAGTTTTCCGATTAAATAGTCTTAAGAGATAAACTTCTACGTTTGTCTGCCCTGAGATTTTGAAGATAAGAACCTGATAGACTTTACGTCAATAATGAAAAAAAAAATTCACTCAAAAGTACTTCTGAGTATTTTTGTTTATTCCGAATGTGTGATGTTATTGTTAAGCACTTAAATAGTACCTACTTAACATTATGTACTATTTTAGCACTAAGTGAAAGTGCCATTGTTTTAAATACTATTTCGATATTGTACTAATTGACATCATTATGAAATTTGATAACTATTGGATGCTGAATTTCGCCGTGTAATGCCGGGCCGAACTCCGGTGCCGTGCACTAATGCATCATCATTGGCCTTATACATCTGTTTCAGACAATTTATGACGTCATTGCCTCGAAGAAATGCACTTTCTTTCATGGCTGTGCAAGCCAATCCTAGAGCGGCAAACTCTACCGCACACTCTGCAGGAGAAGTCTCCAACTGGTGGATTGTTGTCGGTTTGATGGCGTTTCATTCTGCACTAATGAGATATTTAGTAATTCATTTTAAGTTCAATTTTTAGTAACACAGTTGTTACGACCATTATAGATGAAGTAACGGCTCGCCACCTCTATCACGTTGAGTAAACATTTGGGGTCTAACAGAAATCTCGATGAGGTGTGGGTCATTATGCGATTGATATAAGACCTCTGATTATTACAATTGCGATATAGTCGTGAGCTTATCTTATGGATGCTGAATGTACTAAATTTGTCTCTAGGAATGCAAGAACAACAATTGTATAAAAACAAAACTACAACAACAGACGACAACAAAAGTAGCGAATAATAATATGTCTTAAGGTGCCTCTATGTGTTGGTTTCGGCCCCACACATGCCTCCTAAAAGTCCGGGACTCCATAGGCCCGAGATATGGAAATGACAACAACCCCCCAACCCAATAACCCAGTTTCCTTTGGTTCCATAATCTGCAGTAGTCCTACACGGACCCAGGATTGTCTTTGGGTGCACTTCCATAGGGCATACAGGGCTTAAGGGCGTGTGTTGGCTTCGGACCCACGCGCGCCTTCCAAAAGTCCAGGACTCTATAGGCCCGAGATATGGAAACGACATACAAATAATAATAACTAGCTTTTGCCCGCGACTCCGTCTGCGTGGCGTGTTATAAAAGAAAGATCTTTGTGTGTGTGGGAGAAAGGTTAAAAAATGCTTAATTTTATTATTTTTAAATGAGGTTACAGTATAAGTAGCTCAGTTAAATAATGAATTGTTATTAATTTCTAGATTATTAGTTTATGATTTGGTTTGATATTTTAGGAAAATACGATCAGTTTCGAAAATTTAAACAAAATTTAAAAATTACAACAGAAATACGCCGTGAAACGTCCGCCTAGAAAATTCAACAGAAAACTACCTACGAAAGATTTGAACCATCCAAGAATAGTAAAAAGTATTTGACACGACCATCAACGACATCTGCCCTCACGCGTCTGCCGCGTTCCGGTTGCTCACTCGGGTATCTGCCCCCCCTCCGCGCCTCGCCACCGCTGTCGCCGCCCCACAAACGCCGCCGCGGCCGCGACGTTTCTTGGTTGCCACTACCGCGAGCTATAATTAATTTCAAGCCTCTAACTCGCTTCCCGTTCCCAGGGAAATTTTTAACTTTGCATTCACTAAGGTATATAATATATATTCGTATGCATGTCAAATTTCAAGCATTTAACTTGCTTTTATTCGTAGCATGCAGCTCTGATCGCAATAAACGACATATTATCAGTGCTGTTTATATTAGCAATAATTCACCAACGTCGGTTTATGAAGATTTCTTCAAGGGATTATTAGATATAATTAATGACCCCTACACAGACACGTACTTATTGCTGGGGGACTACAATATACCGAAAGCTAATTGGATAACAAACACGCGTAACAATCGTTTAATTTGCACAGGAACCTCTGCAACTTGTTTAAGTATTCGTAACTTCATGACTCTCTGTGCTGCTTCTCAATACAACTTTTTAAAAAACTGTCATCAAAGGACACTAGATCTCTTGATATCCAACACAAACTGCTCTGTCTTACCGGTCACTGTACCCTTGCTCAAATTGGATGACTACCACCCCGCATTCAGTACAACACTCACAATTGACATCAAAATAATTTCGAAAATGACAAGAAAAAGCTTAACAAAATACAATTATAGGAAAGCCGACTATGAAAACATCAACCGAGCGTTGACAGAAATTGATTGGAATTCGTTATTAGTAAACCTACCAGCTGAAGAGGCCCTTGATAACTTCTACGAAGTAATATACAGTATTATTAGAGAGCACATCCCACAGTCTCAATCGAAAAATTCTCATTTTCCAATTTGGTTTTCAAAATCACTAATACACATGTTCAAAAACAAAAATAAATACTGGATTAAATGGAAGGTTTATAACAATAAATATGACTATCACATATACTCATTATACCGCGACAGATTCCGTCGTGAATGTAACAAAAATTACACAAAATACAAAAAGTATGTAGAGGATAGTATAAGGAGAAACATAAAAAATTTCTGGATTTACATAAATAATCGCAAAGAAAAACCTAGTCTGCCAGCAAAAATGTATTATGAGGATCGGAGCTCTAGCGACCCATATGAAATTTGTAACTTGTTCTCATTGTTTTTTAAGTCTGTTTATGAAACGTCAACTTTCAATCCTATCTCGTGGATACCGGGTAGGGAATTTGCTGATAATAGCGATGTATTATGTAATCTTTATGTCGATACTGATAAAATTAATCATCAGTTAAAATCCATTGACGCTACAAAAGGCCCGGGCCCAGATGGTCTGCCGCCAATGTTCATAAAATGCATAGCAAAATCGCTTGAACATCCACTACATATCATTTATAACAAATGCTTGTATGAAGGTATCTTTCCCATCAGATGGAAATGCGCTAACATTATACCTGTATACAAAAGCGGGACAAAGCAAAACATTGAAAACTATAGGCCGATATCGATTCTTTGCGCACTGGCCAAGATATTCGAAAAGTTAGTCCATAATGAGGTATATCCGGTCTTAAGCCCTCTCATAATACCCGAGCAGCACGGTTTTGTTAAGCGTAGATCAACGGTATCCAACTTGTTATTATACACCGACTTCCTTTTTGAAAACTTGGACCGTGGCATCCAAGTGGATGCCATATATACTGATTTCCAGAAAGCATTTGATAAAGTTGATCACAAACTATTACTCGAAAAGATTGCCTATAATGGTATTAGAGGGAACCTCCTCCGCTGGTTCTCTTCTTATGTTTGCAACAGATCGCAGAGAGTCGTCGTTAATGGTTTTCATTCTGATCTAATTCATGTAACATCGGGCGTTCCGCAGGGATCTATTTTAGGTCCGTTATTATTCCTTATATTTATTAATGATATTAAAAATTGTTTCCGACATTCCCATTTTCTTTTATACGCTGATGACTTAAAAATTTATAAAAGCATTCATAGTGATATTGACTGTACTCTTCTTCAGAATGATCTAAACCACCTAACTCATTATTGTTATATAAATAAACTCAAGCTTAGTATTCCTAAATGTCACGGTATCAGTTTTACCAAAAATAAAAATAAAATTATATATAATTACAAACTTTGCGATAACTCATTGACTGCGGTGAACTATCTGCGCGATCTCGGTGTCATCTTAGATAGTAAATTGCATCTTGATCTACATATTGATTCAATTATCGCCAGGGGGTTTCGAATGTACAAATTTGTAATGAGAGCAACCACTGACTTTTCTCGTATATCTACTTATCTCTATTTATATACTACTCTGATCCGACCACAGGTTGAATATGCTTGTGCAATTTGGAACCCGCTTTACAAGAAATATTCTGAACAACTTGAAATTATCCAAGCTAGGTTTCTTAAGTCGGTACATTATAAAATATACAGATATAAAACACCATACAACAACTTATTATCCAAGTTTGAAATGTTAACACTACACAATAGACGAATGCTTCTTCAATCTGTAACACTTTATAGAATCTGCCATAACTTAATAGACTGCCCAGACCTTGTTAATGACATTGGATTTAACGTGCCTATGAGAGTTCATCGACGAGCGGCTCGATCCTACCCGCTGTTTAGAACGGTGCGCTGCCGCACCAACGCCGGCAGGCGAGTACCTCTACGTCGTATTCTCGCTCAATACAATGATTCATTTCATTTTATAGACATATTCAATGTATCTAGTTCTAAATTTAAAAAATCTATTATTCAAGCCCTAAGCTGATTTATTTTTTGTTTAATTTATAACATAACCTATTTCAACTCACTAGACGACATTGTAAACTAATACGTGGATAATGTGGTTGATTGTACATGTACTTATGTGAAAAAATCATACACCTGTTGTTAATATATCATGTATAATTGTTTATTATCCCATGAAAATAAATAAATAAATAAATAAATAAATAAAAAATGCTAGATTGAAAACATCTATCTTACGCGGTTTAGATTTTATCATACAAATGTTTTTTCCCGCTAACTCCCGTTCCCGTGGGAATTTTGCAATATCCAGTTGCAACTAAGCTTTAAGTTAACTATGGTACCTGCATGCCAAATTTCAAGCGTCTAACTTAAGCGGTTTAGGATTTTTATACAAAAGGGTTTTCCCGCTAATTCCTGTTCCCGTGGGAATTTCGAGAATTCCTTTCTTAGTGCACCTCTACGGTATCTAAGCTACATCCCTTCCTAATTTCAAGTGCCTACGTTTAGCCGTTTAGGCTGTGCGTTGATATGTCAGTCATTCAGTCAGTCAGTTTCTCCTTTTATATATTTAGATATTTCCGTCATACACGATTTCTATGTAACTTTAACCATTAAGGCTGCTCACGCGAAGGAAGCTTAAAAAATGGAGTAACTTCACCCGTTTTTACAAAATTTCCTTCACTACTCTGCTCCTATTGATTGTAGCGTGATGAAAAGTATACTATAACCTACCCAGGAGTATGAAGAATAATTGTACCAAGTTTCATTAAAATCCGTCCAGTAGTTTTTGTTTCTATAAGGAA
Organism: Pectinophora gossypiella; assembly: GCF_024362695.1. Lineage (NCBI taxonomy): Eukaryota > Metazoa > Arthropoda > Insecta > Lepidoptera > Gelechiidae > Pectinophora > Pectinophora gossypiella. Next base: position 14,368,130 of record NC_065407.1, read on the forward strand.
CATACAGACAGACAGACAGACAGACAAAAATTTTACTGATTGCATTTTGGCATCAGTATCGATCACTAATCACTGATAGTTATTTTGAAAATATATTTAATGTACAGAATTGACCTCTCTACCGATTTTATTATAAGTATAGATGATAATAGTAACAAAACTAAAAACTCTCTCTATTATTGATTTACAATGTTATTGGCTACGACCATAGAATAAATAATAATACTTCGTATAGAACGGCAACTCTCTGCTCCCCACCAGCGTCTGAGTTAGGTTTACCTCACCCCCCTCGAACATAGTTTAGATTTGAATCGTATGACGTCAGACGTTACACACACAGATGCGCTTGTAAAATAACGTCAATGTGTGGTGTCTGTGTAAAACGAGGTTGTTTGTATGAAGTGTCCGGGGTGTGCTGCGACTGTAAATAATATTTTTCTTTACAACTTTTTGAATATTAGAGCTTACATTCTACTATATGGGTATTAAGTACATTTCTCAACCGTTCAGTCGTAATTCACACAAACCCGAGTTGGGTTGTTGATTGACGGAGGAGGCGGTGAAACGCGTAGGCTATAACCCCCTAGGGGCTGAGCAGGTCACGTAACATTACAACGTTGCGTGGTCCCGCGCACTTTATGACCGCATCACATAAAAGTTGATAAAGAAGTTTTGGGTCAGCAACATTTGCGTCAAAAGTAAAATAAGTTGGCTGCTTTAAAAAAAACATTGAATAAGAATTGAAAATGATGCCTAATTTGAAATAGGAATCAAGAACATAATGTGTGCGTGTGTGTGAGTGTGTGAGAGGGTGTGTGTGAGGGTGTAATAATCATGTTGAAATACTAACGTTTTTACATGTCCCAAATTATCACGATCTCCAATAAATATAAGAATAACACTCACTTTTAGAACAGAATGGCCAAAACACGCTTAGTATTGGTATGCATACTTCACTGTACACACAGGATGTGGTGTACCTACGGTAGCCACTGACCTAGTTACATGGATGGGTTGATGGGTAATTATATTATTTTCTGTTTAAATAATAAATATTCACCCGATGCCAATATACAATCAGTAATGAGTAAATATTTATTTTATTTATTAACTTATTAATCTTGATACTATATTATGCAATTTAGCGATGCCCTGTAAAACTTTTTAAATAGTGCGACTGCTGCAGGAATGAGTCTCTAATATCCCAACAAAAATATTTTCATGTAAAATTATTCCAAGACGAGATCATATCGATCGAAATGTCCAAAAGTTATCAGATCTCATGTAGAGCCAAGCTTATAATTCTACGTATATACGCTCTAACTATACAAACTCTAAGTTCCCAAACTCTACACGATAGGCAAAATATGGGGCTTGTCCGTTTCGATACTACAAGAACTATGTAAGAGAATGGAAATAAACAGTCAATTTTGTTACCTTGCTTACGTCTGTGGTGACAGATAGCGAAATAGTTTTTTAATTCAATAATTAGAAAAGTCAGCGAAATAGTTTTTTAATTATTAAAAAAGTCGCTCGTTAATGACTCTAAAAGGTATCGTTTAAGTATTTTCGTTTTTAATTTATTAATTTTGTTTGCTCCAAGATGGATGTTTTCAGGCATACTATTTAGTATGTAGTTTCTTCTTTAACGTGTTACATGTTTGAAACTACTTGATTCTCGCCATCTTTCAGACATTAAACCGTAGCTCGAGTACTTGTTAGGCATTCATTATAACCCATAAAAATTACAAAACATCTCAATAGTTCCCTTGACAGAAGGTAACTAGATAACTTGTACGGGTCATTGTAGTAAGTTGCGAAGTATTTTCGGCACTGAATATTATGGGTATGAATATACAATGGGTAGCCACTCCACATGTACAGTCATGAGCAATATAATGTACCCACTTTAGGACTCTGTCGCACTAACATATTTGACATTTAGTGAGACTTACAGTTCAGTTTGTCAAAAAAGTGAATGTGACATGGTACCAAAGTGTATACCGTACAGCTCTATGTCGGCAGTTGATCCGTTCAATTTGCGTAACGTTCACATGCCGTTGCAATGCCTAAACATCAGCAGTGAGCCTCGTTTTACGATCCGAATGCAGCCCTGAATGTCATCAGAATTGAGATAGCACAATTTTGTATAATATCTCTCATACTACACTCGCACATTTCTGATGTGTTGTGTGTGACTCCAGGGTACATTTTTGTGTGCAGTTGAGTTTGCAGTTGCTGCTTTTATATTACGTTCCTTAAGAACCTAAAAGAATACGATTAAGAAATATGAACCTAAAAAGGCAATTTTGAAACAATTTACGTAAAAAGCAATTTCGCAATTTATTTGCAGTTGCGCATATAAATGTAAATACGCGAATTGCTTCAATGTGACCTATTTTAACCCTCCTGTTCTGAATCTATTCGAGTATAATATAGGTTTTTTTTTTTAAATAAAATAGGTTCTCGTTTTACCACAATATCAGTGGATGGTAAGTGACAATGTGGTCTAGGGTGGACCATACTTACCAAGCAAATGCCAATTCACTCTAGCTTAGAAAACTTCCAGATATAACGAGTTAGAAAAAACAGACAACGGTAGACAGTTCCAGTTGAAACGAAAAACTCAATATCCTCCACTGAAAATACCAATCGCATGACTCTTAACACATTCAATACCTCCTCAATCTTCATGTATCATTATTACTTGAATGTCAGTAGCAACAATCCAACAAAACTCAACAAAATGTTAACTTTATGTATGTCTGCGTATTGGTGTTTGTGGGGATTCAGTCAAACTTCGCCATTGCGTGAAACGAGAAACAAAACACGAATGAATGTTGAACGTCAAACGAACGGAACGTCAAACGATAGCAAAGGATGCGTGGGTTTGGGTTTCGGGCTTGGCTTCGCGTGAAAGCCCGTTTAATTTACTAGCAAACGCCAGATGGCTTTTTCTGACAGTTACGGTTGAGTAAGTCATCCGTCCACACCCCGCAATCAACGTTAACTAGACGTAGGAAATGCAACTATAAATATTGTCCTCTCAACAACACTTTCTTCAAAACTGAGGACATGAAATTCTATTAGCACAAATAAAATAAGATACTATAGCCGGACGGCTAAAAAGTAAAAACACTTTGCACTCTTTAGTTATATAATTATTTACTCAAGAAGATTAAACTATAAAAATAAAGTATAATATAAAGTAAGTATTGTAATATCATGATACGTGAACAAAAACTAAGGCGAGCGATAGCGAGCAGGCGGGCGGACAGTGCGGTTATTTGGCGCGCGATTAGCACCAATATATAGGTGGCGCGTTTATTTTACTCGTTATAATACACATAAAATGTATATAAACTCTCAACTAACTTCTCAATTGGGTAGTGTAGCGATACATGCATCGCAAGATGAACTAAGTACCCAAACCTCACCGGGCTTTATGTTAGACCAAATAAATATACAACTTACATTACTTAGACAAAGAGCTAATAAATCACATAGTATACATACATAATTTACATAGACAAGTAGAACGTGTTAGCTACTTGTATTTCCTGGTTTATCGCAAAATCTGAAAGATGTATTGAGTCCTTTCTAACATGATGGTCAATTTTAAAAGGTCGATACCCAAGTAGCATTCGGGGTTCTATATAAGATGTCTAGTCGTTCACATGTACTCTACAAGCTGTGTATGTCAGCTGTATATGAGCTGTATAGCTTGCTATAATGCTTTTATTGAACCAGTTTGGGCACAAATTAGACAGCCTTAAGTTCACTATGGCTGTACATTAGAAGTAAAATAGCATTATAATAGCAGTTTAAGTAGTAACATCGGACTTAAGGCTGACTTACGGCACTATATGGAACGCAGTGTGAACCATACAACGTACATGAGTGTAATAAAGAGTAATAAGTGGCTAAATACACAGCCTTCACAGTTAAAATCGGACAAAAGTACTCCAGTAAGCTACCTTAAATTCACTTGTGTCCTAAATTATTTCCACATTTTAATATATTAGTTTGACAATTGTATGGAGTGCACGGATTCGGGGCAAACTAACTCCGGCGGATTATTATTATAATATAATGTTTTATAAATATACTATATCATGTTAATGCCATGGGAATGCAACTTTATCGTGAAATGTATACATATTGACAACTAAAAATTTCACGCGCCTCTGTAAAAACGCTTTATTCATTTTGAAATATTTAAAACTGGCTGAGAGGAAAATTTACATTTTCAGTTTTTGATATTTTATTGGCATTATAATTATACTACGGTAATTAATTTTAACATGAAACCAAAACTCATTCGCTCTATCTGCGTATTTTGTGATAAATCTGCATTAATCTTGTAGATTTATTTGGTAAATATTTTAGGTTACGTAGAACAAAATGGTGGAAATGAAATACGGCTATGTGAACTGTTATAACTCCTATTTCATGCGGTGAGCGTATATTAGGTTCACATGTGTTCTGTTAGAATGCTGTTATCTATATGAAGTCCCACATTTGTACCACTGCAGCGCCAATGTCAATTAATTTATTCTAATGTGAACTTATGTACAGCTTTAAGATGTAGTTCAGGACAATTGTGTATCTTTAATTCTTTCTTCAAATACTGAAATTTTAGAGATCCGCAATAAAAATTATTAATAGCCGTTAAATGCCCAGTTAAAATGCCCAGTTACTAATAGTCACCTAAAGTACAAATTTTGTAACAAAGTAACAAAAATCACATTTTCGTGTGAGACACACAGTTGGCGTCAGAGTATTTACATTACAAAAACACTACTCTGTTCAAGGAGGTATTTAAAATAATGTAAACAAACTAGATAAACAGGGACAACATTATGCCCTGCGACAGAAAAGGACAGAAAATAATTTGTTTGCAATCACCACACTCTGATATCTGTATATTTTGAAGGGAACTTTCAGGTTCAGGCATACTATTTTCCTCTGCATCATGTACGGAACCACCAACAACGGTTGAAGTCGCACTTGTTGAAGCCTTATCTTTGCAATGGCGCTTGGGAAAAAGTGTAATAGAATATCACATTCACATTCATGTTCAGCTTACAGCAAATAAGAGTAGTACTTGTGGACAAATAAACTGCTATTGATGTTAATGGACAACACATATAGTCCTTCTAACAGCCTACAGTCCACATGTGAATCATTTAAACACTTCTGTACAGATAGTAAAAAAAGGTTATTTTAAGTATCACAAACAAGTCCTAATACAGCTACTGACTGTATAACAGTCTAAAACAAGTAAACATAACAGCCTTTGGCTTTATAAATGACCACAAGTGTTATATTAAAATGCTAGCTCTATAACATCGAACAAGTAGGCCGTTAAACAGCGGTTGCCGTATCTCTACCTTCCTATAATGCTCTTAGTCAGAAAGCTGACTAAAGGATAGTTGTTAGAGTATTATAACGCCCATAATCGTATAAAAGTATTACTCTACACTCCTATACGTCCCTTAGACAGGGATAGGTGTAATTAATTGCAATAATGCAGCTAATACATCACGAGTGAACTGTAGTAATGCTTTAAGTTCACCTTGGAACTAAATGTGTACTCTTAAATGGAACAAAATGCTACTTGGGTAGGCTACCTTTTTTCGGAATAATTTGCTAATACTATGTATTGTCATCATAAGGACATGATGAACATCATGTCCAGCTTAGAACTCCATATCAACAGTGGCTGAAAGTTGTCTGTGATTACTTGTGGCTTGTGCTACCCTTTTAAGTATTACGGGCGTGAATTTATCTATGTATGTATGATAATATTATGACGTTTGTAGTTAACAAGGTTCTATTATCTATCAAGTCGTTGATTGATTGATTGATTGATTGATTGAATCACAAATCGATTAGACTCCCGATTGATATATTGCTTGATAGAACTGCTTTTTAGGGCAAACACGCTTCTACTATTAATTTCCCTTACAAGGTAAAGCTGATAAATCAAAATCTAAGTCCCGCTCGGCTGATGTTATTCAGTATTCAAACCAGATGAATTCGCTACTTGGTACCCGGTTATGAATTTTCAACCGACGCACAAACAATTTTACATAGAAATACCTTCCTTTGACCCGTTGAACGCGGCGCCACGGAAATTCGATTTGAAACTTTTCTCAAGATCTTTGATGAGGCAAAGCGGAACATTTTCCAGGGTATTGTGTGAAAATGGCGTCTCGGTCGTTGGTTTCCTTTATTATCATCTTTCTTGGAAACTAAAGTAGTGGTAGCGAATTAACCGTTCGGTTCCTTACTTCTGTTCTTGTTTGTTTGTTTGCAAGCAACGTAGGTACTTTGCTCCTGCAAACAGCTGCGTAGCATTTACGTATTGTAAGTTTGGATGTTGTTTCGCTGCTTCATCGACACTTCGTTTTGTCTAGTACTATTTTGGCTTGAGATAACATAGTACTAATTAATACCCATCTTTCTATCTGCCTGTAACTTTATCACGCTTAACGGGCCCATTTGAATCATTGGGATGAGAAATGGCATAAAAGTAGCTAACGTGGCCACCATGAATCCTGGTTGATTGGTGTCAGGCTTATTATTGAGCTGACAATGTCCCTAACATGACTCCTATAACAACTACTAATTACATTAGTACAAAGTAACCAGGACCAACTGCTTGTTCTAACCAATTCAGGCTTGTTTTCTTATTTAACGTGACTGTTTGTAGATTTGCCGCAAATGACATTAACTACTTGGCCGGACTAATGGGAAGCGCTGTGGGCTGTGACGCGGTACAATTGAAGACAACAGGCCTGAGGTTACCCAGTTAAGCGCGAACCTCAGCTCAGGGCGTCGTCTGAGAGAATAATATTTGAAATCGTCGACCTCGCCGGCGGGATCAGTATCTGAAGTGTTTGTTGTCGCGATACTTCATCAGGGCTCAAAATATGATGTTTGTGTTATGTCTTTAACGGGATTCAAACCCGCGACCTCTGGATCGTGAGCCTAACGCTCAACCGCTGGGCCATATTTATTTCCAGGCTGTCTAGAACTTCGCAGATTCTTATGTGCTCATTAAAATTTAGCTACGCGTTTATTTTCGACGAAATTGAATATTGCATTTCTTCGGCGAGTAACAAACGACTATTTTCGTAAATTAATTTAGCAGTGGGATTTAAGGTTTTATCGGGTTTGTTAGTATTTATCGCTACGTCGTAAGTTTGTTTGGGGACTCTAAAATAGCCTTTTTGGGCGGCTATAAATTCTAATTTATTATAATGGCTACCAAAGCACCTTTGTCTTTTATTGAAATAAATATTGCAGTTCGGAGTTACTTGCTTTACGATCCGTTGAATTATCTGACGTGTAGTTTTTTCTTCTTTCTGTCATTGAATAAAGAATAGGTACGTAATGCGAGTGATAACAAGTTTTTTTCTTCGTGTGGGTTGTAAGATACCAGGCTTGGTATTCAGGTATTATGTGAAGTAACTTATTATATATGATATCCTCAGTTAGCCGAATAAATGGGGAGAGCTGAGGGCTCTTGTCCGGTACAAAATATATAACAACAGACCTGAGGGTACACAGCTGGGCGCGGATCTCGGCTCAGGGCGTCGTCTGAAAGGATTATAATTGACAGAATCAATCCAATTCAGTGGGCTGATAGCGAGAAGCGCTAATAAGGGGAAAATGTCGACCACGCCGGCGGGTGTCGGGGTCCTGAAGTGTATTTTTATACTATGATTGATTTTAGATTTGCCTGGGATGGTGGTTCGCTATTTGGCCGGAAAAATGGGGAGCGCTTAACCACGTTATTCAAATTACTCATCTAGTAAAAAAATAATAAAGACGACATGGTCTATGGGTACGGCTGGGCATGGTCTTGGCGGGAACGTGAACTAGGTGGCTTTCTTCATCGAATAATCTTATTTAGATTTTAGATTAATACGAAGTGGTGTTTTGTGGCCAATGATCGTATTAAGTTAGTCAAACAACATTCGAGATAGTATTATTAAATCGAAATATTCAATAAACCAAGTATACTTATCTATTTTCGCTTCGTGCCTAGAAGCCGCTTCATAAGTTTAAGCAGACTTTTGAGTTAATTCGTTTGGGGTTCGGAGTAGGAGTCTGCTCTGAGAGTGTGAGCTTAGGTTTCATAATTCATCGTCATCACCTTTCGACATTTCATTAATCATCATCAAGAAAAAAAACATAAGACTTAGCTGTATGGGCATGGTTCCCTTTGCCTTGTCCTTTGGTGAAAACCAAAATAAAGAAGAAGTCTGTTGTCTAGGTGGGTACGAAAAAAAATCGAAATCATACACTAAGTAGCATACCTAGCTCTGATTTAATACATTTTCACAAATCCCTAAAAGTAATTAGTGTTGGCACGTGTATAAGTAATTAAATTTGTAAAGTAATAGCTAATAGCTGGGTACATTAGTTACGCTTGTTACCTATTACGTTCTAGCATTAATTTAGTTTACATACTAAATTATATAATATCTGAAATTCAAGACGTAATTACTTATAAAATAATTTTCTACTTCCACCTCAGTAATTAGTGATTACTCTATGATGACCTGTTTTTTTTTTGATGACGTCATTACAAATTATTCCTATTAATATACGTAATTTATTAACAATAGGATCTATTTCTTAATCTATCATCGTCTCCCTAGCATTATCCCGTTTTTCACAGGGTCCGCTTACCTAACCTGAAGTTTTGACTAGTCCAGTTTTTTACAGAAGCAACGGCCTGTCTGACCTTCCAACCCGCGAAAACCAGCCTAATACAGGTTAGGTCACATACCACCGAAAATGCATTTCCCGGGGATGTGGGTTTCCTCACGATGTTTTTTTTTTCAATGCTGAGCACTTGATAATCGTATTGCCATGCCGTAATCGCATTGGTTTAGGCCTGCTGGATTCGACCCTGAGACCTCAAAGTGAGATCTACCATGTCTCTTTCTTTCTTAATCCATATTAAACTTAAGTTGGGCATCGCATACGACGCGGAAGAGTTTTGATCTATTTTTAGCTTAGGAGTTCATGGTAAACTTCAATACTGTCCAAGAGTGGTAACACAAAAGCTGTAATATATTATTTACGCATTAATTTGATGGTAAGCTTCCCTTTAATTGTTTAAACTTCGTTCGATGACCTTTGAAGCAAGTTGACTGTAAAATTTAACAAGTAAATAGGTTTGGTTACTCAGAAACAATTGTCGGACGAGTAAAGAAGACAAACATGTTTGTACAGCCCTTAATCGTGAACTAATTATGACATGTTCACGGTTGTATGCGTACGTTATGATTTTAGTTCCTTAAAGAGCTTCCTTAGAGCTTCCTTAATGAGGTGGCTCCATTAGATTCCGAACCTACCCAAGCACGCTTAAATCTTTGGGGGCAGATGTGTTCTCCCACCCCTTTTATCGCTCCATCGGAAAGCCTCCTGCCTGGAAGCAATCTAGCGTGGCCAACATGGAAGTCTTTAAACAGGCTCCGGACACAGGTTGACCGCTGCAAGGATAATCACTGCAGGTGTGGATACCTGGTTGATGGTTGCGATGATTGCGAGTGTGGAGTGTCACCACAAACTATGTCTCACCTTTTGTGATGTCCTAAGTGCCCTAACACCTGCACTATTAAAGACCTATATGAAGCCACTGACAATGTCGTAAGCGTGGCCAATTATTGGTCAGCAAAAAAATAGTATTGATCGCCATCGACTCGCAAAGAAAAAGAAGATTTTGGTTGGTGTACATCCACCGTATTGTTAAATATTTATTTTGTAATTTACAACAGACGTTCACAGACGTGCGCAAAGAGCCCAGTAGCTCAGTTGGAAGAATGCTTGACCCTCGCTGTGAGGTCACAGGTTCGAATCGCAGACCTAAACCTATGACATTCAAACTCATGTTTGGCTCATAAATGATTACCACGTACTCAGCGATGAAGGAAAATATCATACGGAAGTACGTGACCTAACCTGTATTGGGCGAATATTCCATTCGCGGGTTGCAAAGTCAGACAGGCAGACACTATAAAAAACTGGACCTGTTTTAATCTTCAGATTATGTAAGCTGACCCTGAACAATCGGGCTGACGCTAGAGAGATGATGAAACCGGGCGTTTGCTGGAAGGACTTTCCAAACACGAAAGTACAAGATTGAGAATAAATAAAGTTTGTATGAGAAGCTATTGCCCAGCAGTGACGTTTTAAAAATCGACATTTAAGTACAATCAAAGAGCAAAAGTTCAGTCACTGGGCCAAGCGAAATATTTGTAAACAGTGGTGAATTTATGAACCATTAGTTGTCATAATTATAAAATTTATGTTTTTGTAGGTGCTTTTGCTCTATTACAGAAACGACATGTAACCAGGAGGTCTTAAGTACTACCAGTTAAGTTATTAGTTAACAAGAAACTGATTGGAATTTTGAAGCTTATCGTATAATAAAAAAAAATAAAAAAATATCGCGTCCTAAATATGGATTGCAGAGTTAGCTTTCCGCTCTCCAATTTGTATGCTTGGACTTCGATTATTACCGCCGTAAGTGCACTCTATATCCGTATTAGAGTTTTGATCTATTGGGTTTTATCTGTGCCAATTTTGATATAAATCAGTTCAGCAGCTCAGCTTGTCTTTGTCCAAAATAACGACGCAAGTATACCAACTCACGTAACTAAGTTAAACTTTATTTCAAAGGAATTCTCATTTGGAGAAATGGAAACTTTACGTACCATTAAATTTTAGCAGTGTTGGCTACATTTTACAATGATGGCAACACATTACTGAGATGTGGGTGAAAGGTTACGAGGGATTGTAATGATGAGGTCCCGGGTACAGTTGGTAAACAAATATTCTATTTATTTTAACTACTCTTGAATACTGGAACAGCAAATTGGAACAGACGCCTGATTGTGTAACTTTACTTTCTAACAAAATCCTTGGTCATTGATTGGTTCAAAATAAAAATGCCTGTCAATATATTCAAATTTTAATCAATCAACATGAAGGTATTATAATCACGTGGTTTCCAGAATTTACTGGCGAGGAGTGGGTGTATATACTAAACTAGCTTTTGCCCGCGACTTCGTCCGCGTGGCGTGTTATAAAATAAAGATCTTTGTGTGTGTGGGAGTGCATGTCAAATTTCAAGCATCTAACTTATGCAGTTTATTTTTTGATACAATTTTTTCCCCGCTAACTCCCATTTTTCAAAATATAGCCATAACTAAACTTTATATTTGCTAAGGTATGCATGCATGCTAGATTGAAAACATCTACGCGGTTTAGATTTTTTCATACAAATGTTTTTTTCCCGCTAACTCCCGTTCCTGTCGGAACTTTGCAATATCCTGTTGCAACTAAGCTTTAAATTTACTAAGGTACCTGCATGCCAAATTTCAAGCGTCTAACTTAAGTGGTTTAGATTTTTCATTCAAAAGGATTTTCCCGCTAATTCCCGTTCCCGTGGGAATTTCGGGAATTCCTTTCTCAGTGCACCTCTACGGTACCTAAGTTATGTCCCTTCCAAATTTCAAGAGCCTACGTTTAGCCGTTAAGGCTGTGCGTTGATATGTCAGTCAGTCAGTTTCTCCTTTTATATATTTAGATACCACTGCCTACCCCTTCGGAGGTACAGGCATGATGCTACGTTATGTTAAAGGAGAATCCTTTGCAATGCGTAGTTGTTATGTTGATATTTTTTGGAATGATCGTGAAAAGTGAAAAGCGATCTCCGTGGTTTAGTGATTGAGCGGTAGGATCACGGTCCGAATGTCTCGGGTTCGAATCTCGTACATGACTCATCTCAGGGGCCTTAGGTGATTCAATAGTAACTCTGATACCTGGGTTGCAGAGGTTGGCAATCCTTATAACCAACTCGACAGAAGACACATACAGACATACATAAACTCACGCCTATTACCCACTGGGGTAAGCAGAGACTGTGGAATTTCATTTGCTTCGATCCTGACACACTTCTCTTGCTTCCTCCACATGCATAAATCATGTCATACACGCATGCTGGTTCAGGGTATATCGTACTGAACCTTTTCTAAAGACATTTTCTAGGTCTTCCTCTGCCAGCCCTACCATCAACTGCTTTCGTAATCCTATTATCCTTCATCCGCTCTACGTGTCCAAACCAACTTAACATTCATTTCTCAATCTTAGACACTATGTCGTCTTTCTTCTTATTTTTATCGTGTGGGTTGTGAGGTAGAATACCAACCTTATCAACCCAGGTATCAGGGTTATTACTGACCCGCCAAAGGCCCCTGATATAGCTCATGTAACGACTACATACTTGCATCAGTAAGTAGTAACCGGGCGTTGGTCCCGCTTAACGTGCATGTCGTCTTTTACACCACTTCACTCTCTTATCACACTGATTCTCACTCACGATAGAAGAAGTAATATAATATCAAAGCGGTGTAAGCAGAAGTCAGCAATTCGTCTTTCGCCAATTAACATTATGATTTCATGACGTGCCTGCGGAGATATGTACAAGTAATCACTAGTGTAGTGCTCCGACGGGTGTCAAAGGAGAAAACGACATTAAATATTCACAATAGTCAACATACATACATACATAAACTCACGCCCGTATTCCCCGAAGGGGTGGGCAGAACTACAAATAATCAAGAAACTATTTGCAGCCACTTTTGATACATAGTCCTGAGGGGGATAATGATAAACCGTATGATGATAGGGGATTAGCCTTACAGATGATCCGTCATGTTCGACAGGATGCTGTCCCTTTGTCGCCTTTTACGACATGCACGGGAAGATAGGCAGCTAAACGCATTCTATGTTTTTTCTTTACAATAATCAAATTAAATAAAATCAAATGTACTTTATTGCACAGAACTAAATTTAAACAATCTGACATAACACATGAATACAGTACAATTTGGGCGGCGTCATTGCAAAAAATATTGGTTGTATATAAATTATTTACCTACATAAAATTATTGTCGCGTTCAACAGTGCTACAAATTTTCAAATGAAAACTCCAAGTGGCAGTTTTGGTATAGAAATGCTTACAATTCATTACATAACTGCGGTTTATACAAGGCGTCATCTGCGGCGCACACATCGTAACGAAAACTTATAGGGATGATTCATACCATGATTCTGAGTTGATACCAAGTGGAAAGGAGATCATCGGCTCTCCATACTTTGGCCGGCCCAAATTTGAAAGTGCCGGCCAGAGAAAAAAAATGTGTCGAACCTTTCGAGTAGATTGCTCTGATCATTTTTTACTATGACACCAAACGTGTATGACCATTAGTTTGGCTTTAATTGGATTTTAAAAATCACGATTTTTCATACATTTTGTAAAAAAAAAAATATTATGTCCGTTTGGAAAAAGGGGATACAGGCGTATTACAAAGGACCGTTAGAATATTTATTAGTATGGCGCCAAACTTCTATGACCATTATTTTGACGTTTATTAGACTTTCCGTTTTGGTTAATATGTTAAAATGCCGGAAATCGAAAAGAATACGTCGAATCCGTCTAATAGTTGCTTCTCAATATTTTTTAATATGACACCAAACATCTATGACCATTATTTTGACTTTTATTGGAATTTACGTTTTAGTTCAAATGTGAAAAGTGCCGAGCAGCAAAAATACAATGTAGAAAGTATCGAGTAGATGCCTATTAACATTTTTTTCTATAGCACCAAACGTGTACGATCATTAGTTTGGCTTTTATTTTATTTAAAAAATCTTGATTTCTTATTTATTTTGTTTAAAAATAAAGTGCTTTGGGCGAAAATTGCGATACGGTGCATTACAAAGGACCTTTAATACAACTTTGAACATTTAATAATCTGGCGCAAAACATTTTTGATCACTATTTTGACTTTGGCTTTTATTGGACATTTTAAAAATCTTTATTTTTTTTATACATTTTAACAATGACAACAAGCAGAGCTTTCCCAATGACTAGTTATTAGTCAGATAAATACTTTGTTTTTGTTTTGTGTTTTGTTGGGTGAATTTCAATATTAATACTATCTAATCTTAGATATGATGTTGGCTGTAGTTTTTGCATTCCACTCAACGTTACGGCCTAAGTTTAGTTTGAATTATTATGACCGTAGATGGTTGCCACCCTGCAAAGATAAGCTTGCCATCTAGTGACGAAACTCGTATTTTGGTATGACGTCTGAAGTAGCTGTTAGGGAAGACAGGAGTCGGGCACTTGTACTTTGCATGTATGCCGATCACAATGTCCTGGTGCTACTCGGCCAATAACATAGTACCTCTATCACCCCACTGTATTTTCCTTGTATACACACTTTTCTTAAAAAAAAAAGTAGCTTCTAAAGCGTAAACGCAAACCTATTTTTAATTTACAAAAATGTGTCAAAAAGACGACTATATTACGCCTTTAGCAAGATAGTTCCATTATCACCAGATAAAAGTTTTTTTCGCCAAAGTGTAGGTATCTATGAAAGCACCAGATTTTTGAAAAATCGAATTAAGTTCAAAATAGTGGTCATAGACGTTTAATTTCATTTAAATAACGCGCCTGTTATGTTTTATTTTTTTACAAAATGAATCAAAAATCAAGATTTTTTTTAAATCCAACAAAAGTCAAACTAATGGTCATACACGTTTTTGTCATAGTGAATAATGTTTATAGGTATCTTCTCGATAGCTTTGACATGTGTTTTTTGCTAACCGGCACTTTTCACACAGAAACTATAACGTAAAGTCCAACAAAAGTCTAAATAATGGTCATAGACGTTTGGTGCCCTAATAATAAATGGTCAAACGGATAAGTTATAATGGAGTATACCAATATTATTTCTTGGCCGGCACTTCACATTTTCACAAAAAATGTATGAAAATTCATGTTTTTTTTTTTTAATTCGAATAAAACCGAAAATATTGACCCTACAGCTTTGGTGCCATAGTAATAAATGCTCAGACGGATAAGTTCTAAGGATATATATCATTACTGTTACTTGGCCGCCACTTTACATTTTGACCAAAAATGTATGAAAAATACAGTTTTTTTAATTCGAATAAAACCGAAGATATTGACCCTACAGATGGATAAGATCTAACGGAATATAGCAAAATTATTTTTTGGCCGGCACTTTGACTTCTGGGCCGAAATCCGATGATCTCCTTTCCGTCGCAAAATTCATGATTTCTTTTTTAAGTTTTTTAAATCATTTTCAATTCTATATTTTTGCGATGAAAAAATCATGGTCTGAATCATCCCCCTTAGTTTTCGTTACGATGTCACTCACACCCTGTTTAATATGCGATCTACATCGGGCGCGCCCTTTCGTTGTATGTCACAATACAATACAACGTTAATACGTGTTGTGTTTATGACGTCGAGACAAACCCTTTCGGGTTGTAACGAAGTCATATTAATAATATTTGCAACAATGTTTTGTAACAATAAATATAGACGTAAATAAATAACAATTTATTGCACACTTACTCTCTTCAAAACTAGAGTGAACAGGCGTTTAATAGGTAAGCGTGTTCCACCTTACCTTCTAAAGCTACCATCAGGTCAGATTATGGTCATACAAACACCTATTTATAGTAAAAACAAAAGTACAGTCCTACTGCTCATCAAAGGCATACCTCCCTCACCACTTTGACGGTTTTTAACAAATTCCCGCCAATTTTAGTAGTACGCGTTCAAAACCAAATCCGCCTAGAAAAATAACGACTATATAAAACTCCACCTGCAGATCAAATAAGCAACTAACTGCATTATTTGCAAACGTGACGAACGCAGTATGAAAAAGAAATGAGAAGGCTTCGGCCCATAACTTGCATTTTACCGTCACGTATGGGCGTAAAAAGGAAACCGTGCTTTCAGGCTAAGCCTTCAAATTATAGCGAGGAGCGATAAGCGATTATCATACAATTTACTAACATAAACATAACATAACACATATTATGTAACATAAGCTCTGACTACACACTTCACGGAACTTTCTGTTAGACCAATCTGATTAGCAGTATCGCCGTTTATAATGGTCGATCCAATTGTGTTAGTGAAAACTGTAACAAAACACTATAAACAGAACACAGACCTTCATCAAACCGAACAAAGGGTTGGTTGCATTCCGAACAAGACACCAGTGGGGTTATAAAAGCAATTACTTAAACTGAAAAGCAATATTGCTTTTTGACATTTGTTGGCATTGCGCACAAATTTCAAATTGCAATATTGCTTTTCAGTTTAATTGCTTCGATGTGGCGTTTTTCGATGTGAGCGCTCAAGTGTCACCTACATACATTTTGTTGTGAAGCCAACATGGGCGGAGGCCCGCGTTGCTCTATTCAACGTGGTGCCCTCGTGAGATATGGTCCTTATGGTCAACGGCTACCAGATTCAAGTTTCTTTTGTGAATAAAGTGCTGATGTGCTTCGTATAGCATTTACAATATTCTTCTTATACGAAGTCATCATCGGCGTAGCGTTATCCTGATAACCTGCTGATTTGACAGGTCCGGTTGCCTGTCTAACAGGCAGTCACTTCTATAAAAACCGGACCTGTCAATGTCAGGAGACATACCTCCGAAACGCATTTCTCAGAATTTGTGGATTTCCTCACGATCTTTTCACCTCTCACCTCTGAGCACGTGATTACTCATTATAAACTAAACATTATTCAAACCTGCGACCTCATAATCAGAGTCAAGCGTTACTTGTCAAGGGTCTTCCTTCACAGTAAAGCCTGTAATTTTGTCGCTGGCACTGGGACACACACATACATAAACCCGTCGAGTAATATAATACGCGATATCTTTGTACTAAATGTTATGTTTGTTTACGAATATACAGGGTGTTAGTGACATCGTAACGAATACAGAGGGGGACGTTTCAGACCATGATTCTTAGTTAATATCAAGTGGAAAATTCATGAAAATTTTAGTGTATTTTTAAATTATTTTCCGTTAAAAATTCTACTTGATAACTAATCAGATCATACGTAATATGACGATACATAGATCGAAGGAATTTCGCATGGACAGGAGGAGGACCCGCTAGTATAATGGTTAACACGCTCGTCCCGGCTTGACAAGAGCTGCGGGTTCAAGTCTCGTCCGAGTCAGATTTCTTTTCGATTTAATTTTAGGTGGGTGCTATAAAAACGAAAAACAATTAAAAGTGTAAATGTTCCTGGCATATTATTTAGAGTCATACATAAAAAAAAAACTCTTCTTTTAATACCTACCGGTAATAAAATACAGGATTAGCAGAACCTAGTGGGTAGCTCACTGGGACGGGCTAACCTATAAAATGCTACTTAGGTTCTATGACGATCTTGTGACGTAACGAGTAGGCGCCGCTACTTCAAAAGCGCACCCTGATGCCGGGTAGCAGCGGTATCAGTACTGGTTGGAAGCCGAGGAAATGGATTCTGGTAGGGCTCTAACTAGAACAGCACCGAATTGCGAAATTGGTCGGTGTACTGCGGAACGGAAGGCGATTGGGGCAACCACCGTTCTACACGCCCTATCTATGGAGTAATGAAAATGGAGGCGATTACTCCACCGACAAGAGCGCAGCAAAAACAATAGAAAGAGGAGTTAGTCGATCGCCTAAGAAAAAGGTTTTGAATCACTTATTCTAATAATATGGTTTATACCTTCAA
Source organism: Pectinophora gossypiella (assembly GCF_024362695.1). Taxonomy (NCBI): domain Eukaryota; kingdom Metazoa; phylum Arthropoda; class Insecta; order Lepidoptera; family Gelechiidae; genus Pectinophora; species Pectinophora gossypiella. The sequence goes on from NC_065407.1 coordinate 14,385,783, forward strand.
AGATAAATCTCTTACTAAAAATAGAATCACCAAACAATATTGAAAACAATTTCTAAAAATAAACCTTAGCCTCCAGGATATTTTTTATTAATTTTTACCTTATTTTAATAAATAAAATTACATTTCCCTCTAAACTATATCATAAACTTATATACCTACGGAAACTTTTAAAAAAATATTAGAAGAAATAAACCGAGATGAGATTTCACGGGGTTAGCTTACCTAACCTAAAAAATTGACAGGTCCGGTCTTCTAATATTTTTTTAAAGTTTCCGTAAGATGCTAGTGAGATGATGTCTTTTTGGAAAAAAAGGATAATTTTGGTAACAGCGAATAAAAGTTCTTAATTAAGTTAATATTTTAATTTGTTAAAGAATTACTATTTTTTAATTATTTTTATTAATTGGAACTTACTTCAATAATTATTTACGCACTATACGCTAACTGTGCAAGTAGAGCGAGTAAATGTCAAAGCACGAGTTGTCAAAAAAGACTGACGAGCTAATATTCCTCGTTCACGCATCGACTCCTCGGGACATGAATACGTGTATCACACCATTTCACACAAATGCTGTTAAAAAACTATCATTTTTCTCATTTGTTATGAAAATAGGTTTTTTTCTTTGCCTTGGCTCTACTATAAGCAATATACAATGATAAGATATTTCCCTTGGAATGAGACATCTTGAAAAAATTAGTAGTCGCGTGTACCAAGGAGCTGACCTATTCTATCTCGCGTCGCGTCGTGCTTACATAACGTGCTAAGCCTGCTGATGGTATTTTACAATAAGTCAAATAAAATCCAAAATCTGTTTCACACAAATTAATCAGAGCCAACAGTTTTAGTTTACATACAGACATGTATGCAATGTGTACGGCTGTGTATGCGCGTATGAGTTCTAATATTATGTTTACTCGATATCGGAAGTTTGCCAATATGGCTGAGTATCGCAAGTTGATTATCTACTGCTGACTGTGTAAATATAGTCTTCGTATTATTAGGTATGACGCTCATACAACCAAGAGACGAGAGGAAGGTCCGTTTATTACAGACCTTTTTTGACGTGACTTATTGTAGATTTCTATAACTACTAATACTACTTTAACTACTTTTTGAATGATATTTCGGCGCGCCTCATTGAGGCAACTGGCGATTCAAAAGGTGGCACCTTTTAGAAAATAGGCCTGGCAGTTCAGAGGAGGAATGCTGCCAGCCTTTTGGGCGCTCTGCCTCAGTGTGGCGCGCTGGAAGAAGTATTGTATTTATAAGCTGATGTTGTTTTTATTGTTATATTTTATCTATTGATTAAATTAATTTTATAAATACTTGGCCGGAACATTCCGACCAGCATCATTATTTTTCTATTTTAATTGTCAATTTGTGTAAGTTTTTGATGTTTTTGTATTGTTAGTGTATGTGGCTTAATTTTATGATAAATAGTTTATTTCTCCTTTCTCTCTTACAAGTACGTCTTATAAATACATACTGTTAGATAAAACAGAAGCGATCGTCCTAATTTCAACTGATACGTAACAATGAGGGAGTTTCCAATCGATGTTTCCCGAGAACACAATAGATGGCGTTGTTATTTTTTTTTATCGTTTAAACTTCTAATTTCATGGATAACAGACATGTGCATCTTTGATCTTTGTTTTTGGGTATAAATTATGACCCTTTTTAGGGTTCCGTAGCCTAATGGCAAAAAACGGAACCCTTATAGATTCGCCATGTCTGTCCGTCCGTCTGTCCGTCCGTCCGTATGTCACAGCCACTATTCTCCGAAACTATAATAGTTATACTGTTGAAATTTGATAAATATGTGTATTCTGTGAACCGCATTAACATTTTTATGCAATGATAGAAAAAAAAACAATAAATTTTGGGGGTCCCCATACATAGAACTGAATAAATAAATAAAAATAGAACTGAAACTCAAAAAAAATTTTTCATCAAACCCATACGTGTGGGGTATCTATGGATAGGTCTTCCAAAATGATATTGAGATTTTTAATATCATTTTTTTTAAACTGAATAGTTTGCGCGAGAGACACTTCCAAATTGGTAAAATGTCCCCCCCACCCCTGTAACTTCTAAAATAAGAGGAGGATAAAACTAAAAAAAATATATGATGTAGATTAGCATGCAAACTACCAACGAAAATTGGTTTGAACCAGATCTAGTAAGTAGTTTTTTTAATACATCATAAATCGTAAACCGTAACCGGAACCCTAAAAAGGTGAACAACGCCATCTATCGTGAGTTTCGGGAACGTCGATTGGAAAGACCCTCATTACTAATGAACGTCACAACACTGGCTTCTGTATTTTGTTAGATCTACGCATACTGCGCATTTAAGCTATTGTTAACCGCACACAGATGTTGTTTTGCTCACGTGACGTGACGTAGCGGCAGTAGACGTCGTACCTTATTTTATCTAAGATGGAAGATTTCCTTTAGCCAATAAGGGTGTGGATAGATTAATTTTATATATTTTGCATGTATATAAATTATGGGTCTCTCTGAAACAGATTGTCTAAAATAACCCATGACTCCAAGAGAGTGAGAAGCACGGTGACTCACTAGAAGACAAGCGGCAGCCATATTTTAAGATATAAAATGGATACAAAGCACAATGTGGCAATTGGCTACTTAACAGTTTTCGGATAAGTATTTTAAAAATTCAGACGCTTATTTTATAAATACGTCGTAAAATTTTTAATTTCTCGAAAAAGTTTTAATTAAAAAAATATATTTTTTTTTCGATTATTTTAAATTTCTTGCGACAACAGTTGGTGACGTCACATTTCAACAAACATGGAAGCTATCAACAACTTGAAACTTTATTTTGTGAAATGTGACGTCACACGAAGCTTAATCATGGCCGCCTTTGTTTTGGGTGTTATAACACTCAGATAAAAAATACTATGGGATAATTTATCGTTAAATGATAAACTACCATATATCCGACTTATTTTATATTTTATTGTTACATCTGTCAAGCAGTCAATTATACCAGTATATCGCCTCACAAATCCAGGGGCCTTTGCCAAATTATTAACGATTATGGCAATCGTCAATGACAGTCATAAAAATGTATGGGATTGACATGTTATCTTATGTCAATTCCATACATTTTTATCACTTGGATAAGCTAACCTCTCAATAGACAAGCTAGTTTCAATTCAGATAAAAAACTGTGTGGTCTCAATTTTAATCTGAAATGAAATTTCATTTTGTTGAATTCAAATTCAAGTTCAAATTCAAAAATATCTTCAAAAATTCAAAAATAAAGTCACTTTTGAATAATAAATGATTTTAGAAATCGCGCTTCCGCGTTACGTGGTTTGTACTACAAGGCAACGATATGCCTTAAAATAGCCTACCCTTCGAGTATCGTTATGAAATATTACAAAAGGTGTCCCTAACCTAAATTGGCTGTGAGACTGTAAGACTAGCATCGGTCAATACCAATTACTTATTCATAAGGTCCCCGTAATTCAATGATTAATGCTCCGTTCCCATTCCCCCTTATTATTCAAAGAGTGATAAAATCTAACTATTACCATGTTTCGTTTACGTACAATCTATTATGCTATTACGAATGAGCTAACATGTCAAAGGTTCATTATAAAATCATTAACTTTACTACTGTTTTGAATAGTTCTATTACACAATACGGTACACCTGAAAGTATAATTAGGTTACGAAATTCAGGTTTTGGATATTTAATGCGAGACTTCTACGCTAGAATGGAAGCGAGTAAACATTATTATAGGCTGTTAGTTATATCGTATCGAAAACTTTGAGGGATGATTCAGACCATGAGTTTGAGTTGATATAACGTGTGGAACTGAAAATACAAACACTAAAATTTCCAATTCAACTCAGAATCATGGTCTGAATTATTATCCCCCTCTGTATTTGTTACGGAGTCACTAATATCCACCCAACAAAAACATTTTCATGTAAAATGTTGCCAAGACGAAAACATATTGATCACAATGTCAAAAAATCATCAGATCTCATGTAGCGCCAAGTTTCTAACTCTACACGTCCTAATTATACAAACTATAAGTTCTAAAACTCTGAACGTTTCGCTATCATCACGTGAACTTAGGTTAAAAAACTATTTTGCTAACAAATTTATTGACTATTCATTGCCACTCTGTTATATCGTGCTTCTTATACATAGTAAAGTATAATAGCTATGCACTTGAAACTTTATAGGTTTTATAAATTTACTGCTGGCAACATATCCTGAGAGATTAGTTTATCTACTATAATTCAAACCTGAGTTATGAGGGTTCAAAAAATCGGCGAACCGTTTCGAGAAAACGTAGGTAGTGCCTGTCCTTGCGCTTTGCTTTGCTCGTCTTGGCGGGGGCACTACCGTGCGTCCAGATACGCACTAATATGGCTACCTGTACATACTTTGTCGGGGTGTAAAAGGCGGGGGAAATTCCATTTGATATTAACTCAGAATAAGGAGCTAAATCATCCCGCGCAGTATTCGGTACGATGTCACTAACACCCTGTATAGGTAGGTACTATTATACGTGTATTGTAGAAGGTAGTCGATCGGCCTTATCTCGACAACTACTGACGAATGGCAATGGCTTTTGTACATTGACAAATCTAAAGCGTATAGAAGCTATTGTTAAACATTGTCTATGTTGAAATATAATCACTAATTGCACTAAAGTAGACGTTCCGTTTAAAACTCATAATCATCTCCCTATCCTTACCCCGTTTTTCACAGTGTCCGCTTATCCAACCTGAAGATTTGACAGGTCTGGTTTTTTACAGAAGCGACTGCCTGTCTAACCTTCCAACCCGCGAAGGGAAAACCAACCCAATACAGGTTAGGTAAGGTCACATATATCTGAAAATGCATTTCACGGGAATGTGGGTTTTCTCACAATATTTTCCTTCACTACTGGGCACGTGATTATCATTTATGATGTTAAAATGAATTCGAAAACAAATTCGACAATCATTGGTATAGGCCTGTGCTGGATTCGAACCTGTGACCTCAAAGTGAGAGGCAAGCGTTCTACCAACTGGGCTACCACGGCTCTCGGCGTTTAATACACATCATCGTCATTAATTTAAAAGCCACGCTCTTGTCGGTGTAGCATTCTCCACTCTTGTCTATCAAAAGCCAATTATTAGACTTCCTTATAAGACATGACTTTCGCCATCAGTTTAATTTGTTCCATGTTCACTCTTCTTAATCTTCTTTCTTTGGTTGAATATAAATGTAAGTAATAATAATTATTACCTTTGTATGAATACAATGTAGATTTACTCCCACTATCCAAATAAATTCCACTTACCTATAGAGCGACCGCCAACAAAATTAATTCTCCAATAATTAAATTTCGATTAATTACACTGTTAATATTTTCCTTAGTGTTCCGATACTCAATTCGTTATCATCAACTTGACGTAAATAATTTATACTTCCCGTTAAAGTATTATCAGACGTTTTAATTGGGGCGATGGGATTTAATAACAGGGTAGTGTCCCATAGGAATAAGAATTCTTCATGAATAGCATTTAAGTTGAAATAATCAATTCTCGCAGGAATCGATTAAGCCGTTCAACTGTTGTAACCTATGCTATGCTTGTTCACGCTATGCGCGCACATGCTATGCGCATACATGCTATGCATGCATATTGTCACACACGATACTCCTCGCGTAGCAGTTATTATATAATTTTACAAAAAAATAAGATGACCTGTGCGCTAATGAAGAAATGTGTACCATTATTTACCCCTTCATAACGAGCGTAAATCTAAGCAATAATAAAATAATACAATTAAAAGACAGTAAGTTAATAAACCTGCCAATACCACGTCTATTTACTAGTGTATTAAATTCACCAATTTGTATAGCCAATTTATAAACATTTGGATTTGTCACTTTACATTTAAGAAGGTATTTATTAGAAATCTGTCAGATTATCAGACACTTATTTAATATACAGGGTGTTAGTGACATCGTAACGAAAACTTTGAGGGATGATTCAGACCATGATTCTGAGTCGATATCAAGTGGATTTTTCCGTCGTTTTATGATATATTATTTTTAGTAAAATAATTTATTGACATAATTTATTTACAGAAGTCTTGACTGGTAAGTGAAAATAAGGAAGAATTAATTAATAAATTGTTCTACAAGAACTTGCTAAAGGTATTTAAAAGTAATTAAGAAAAGTTGTAAACATAATAAATATCAATGTCTGGAATCAAAACGTTTAATTAAAAAAACAACAATTAATTAAGAACTAAAGTTTAACACATTAACATTATTTAACAAGTCATAAATCAAAAACTGAAGTTTCTGAAATAGTCAAGAAAAAATACGAAAGAAAACATGACAACTGTGAAGCTTACTGTTTTTTTTTTCAAGCTTAGCTCCGAACAGAAATGAAGTGACGATAAAAAGAAACATTTAGAAGAAAAAGTGTTGAAAATTATTAAAGTTAAGAGACCAAAGCTAGGGGCGGAACTTGGTATAAATAAAACGGAATTCAGCGTTTCAGTGAACTCTGACGTTTGCCTGTAAATCTACTTTTGCGTTCACAGGTAAGCGAATTGGGTACGTTACTAAAGTGAGGTTTTGTGTTCCCAGCATTTTATTGCAAGGGACTAGTGTTGGGAAGTAAATCATAAAAATTACTCATGGCTAGTTGAAAGTGAATATTTTTCAACATTTGCTAACGTTAAAAATACCTAGTTAAAATTTATGTCGGTTTGAGAGAATGTGGAAAAGAACCTTATTACGATTTATTGTTGCAGTGGTTCAGTTTTAGTACAGCGTACAAAAGAAAAATAGTGTTGGAGTATCTAGTAGTAAACTTTCTTCTTGAATAGGAGTAGATTATAGAAAAACATAAAATGCGTTCAAATGCTTATTTTTGCTCATTCACTTCGTAAGTTATAGTGAAATGAGATGATTCATCATTTAAATTAAAGTGATTGAAACGTTAAATGTTTCTCTGCAATTCAAAATTTTAAAATGTTATGAAGTTTGTGTAAAATGTCGTAAAAAAACAAGTTTTTAAGCAGAAAAATTAAGAAGTATGCTGGTGAAATCCAGCTCTCGAGTTAGCTAATTCTTAAGAAATAAAACAAAGTTTGGAAATGGTTAAAATTCCCGAAAACCGTCACGTCCCTGCTCAAAACAGGCTATTACTCTCAGTGAGGACTCCTTAAAATTTAATTCTCAAATGTTTACTGTGAAATAATTTTATTACCGCAGACGGCGGTGTTAGGTTATTAAAATGACAAATGTACAACTGCGAACGCCTTTTACGAAACAACGATTTCAACTGAAACAATTTTTGGGGGGTCAAGGAATTGGCCTTTGATAGACTGGAATGGAAAATGCTACACCGACAAGAGCGTGGCTCTTAAATTGATGATGATGATGAATTTTTGGGGATAATGTTTTTGCCAGATTTTAATGAATAAGTTTTAGCTTCTTAGATCCCGTTTGTTATAACCCGGTGATTCAGTGTCTACAATGACACGTTACAAAGCTTTGTCAGGAATGCCCTAATACATCACCATTGTGTTTGAGAATATCGCGCGATACGCCGTCAGCACTCAGATTTCTACCGGTGTCTCTTTCTACCAGATTTCCCGTAAGGTTGAAAGTGAGTTAAACAAACATCTTTACTTAGTCACTTCTTACTTATAAAAATATATTCACTACGGATACTTTTCTTGAAGTAATGTAATAAGCCGTTTGGTCGCTCACTCACATTTTTTATTTATTTTCTCCAGCCGAGTAGATAATGCCATCTGGCCAAACCCACAACAAGACACGTTTAAAAATAAAGGTAATTTTAAAAATAACGTACAAATTAAGTTCTACTTGTTTGATATTCTTCGTAATTTGTCGTCAGTGTTATTCTTATCTCCACCAACCCGCATTGGAGTAGCGTAGTGGAGTATGCTCCATACCCCCTCCGGTTGATTGAGGGGAGGCCTGTGCCCAGCTGTGGGACGTATATAGGCTATTTATGTTATGTTATTCTTATAGTAAAAGAGCTTTTTACAAGAAACTGTGTTAATACAACCAAGCAGATTTTCTCAGTCGCAAATCTAAATGAGCTCTTAAAAATTTCAATACAAATTGCTGGCGCTGGGAACGAAGTGAAATTTTTCACGACCACACATTTTCTACGCTTGCAACGGGCTTGTAAACAATAACGTAGTTCAGTTAGCATACATTCAAGAGAGCAAACTCGACGACTTTACTTGCATGTAGCTATACAGCGTGTTACTAACATCGCAAAAAAAAGAAAACAAAGGGCGTCTACCTATCTAAGTAGACTAAAAAAGATAGTACCAACCCCAACAACCCTGGTGTCAGGGTAATAATTGAGTCGCCATAGGCCCCTGACACCACCAATCCGCACTGGGCCCGCGTGGTGGTTTAAGGCCCGATCTGCCTATCCATCCATAGGGAAGGCCCGTGCCCCAGCAGTGGGGACGTTAATGGGCTGGTGATGGTGAGGCCCCTGACATGACTCATGTAACGACTACGTACTTACATTAGCAAGTAAGGGTTGTTGGGGTTGGTAATCACCTCACAACCCACACGATAAAAGAAAAAGTAAAGATGGTAGGTGTCTTTCTTGTCTGAAATAATTAATTTGAATTTTGAAATTTGTAAATCGAAGAACAAGAACTGCCGCTATGTAAACTTAGTCTCTATGTAATCTTGCATTTGTTCGCTTCGTTCAATTTAAATTGAAAGTTTTAAATAATTTGTCAATTTTATTTTAAATTTGGTTTTTATACAATTTAAAGAACAATATGGGACTGAAAATTAAAAAAAGAAACACATAAATTTCCCGACAAGAAAATCCACCTGATATCAACTCAGAGCCTGAACCATCTCCAAAAGTTTTCGATACCGTGTCGTGTCACTGATATCCTGTATACATGTATATTTCCAGCCAGGTTTGCTTATATTCATGTAGATACATCGTCAATGCAAATTGTTAATGGCGGGTGAAATACGAAAGCTTAACATTATTGAGAACTGTGCAAGTAAACGTATGGGTTTAACGTAAAGTCATAATTGTTTCCCCTTTTGGTTTCAGTGTTATTCAGAACTTGTATATTTCATTCATCATTTTAAATGTGTAGTCTCGGTTTTAGCTTTGAAATCTAAAACTGTTACTGAAATCCAGGAAACAGTGCAGTGCCGTGTTTATCAAAACTTACAAGTCTACACGTTCACAAGCTACAAGTTATGTTTATCAAAAGAAGAGGGATTGTAAAATATACTTGTGAAATAAATATTGACAGTTGTAACGTAATTTACACGTGTAGTTTTGATAAACACATTCTTGTAATAACGAAAAATTTTACAAGAAAATTACTTGCAATAGAGGGGGTAAGTTTTGATAATCAGGGCACAAGTCTCGAGGCCACATTCAACCATTTGTAAATAACTAAAATATATAACAATGTAAGTATAATTATTATTTTATTTCAAAAATAAGACTAAAGGCATAGAACTCGTATAACAAATAGACAACAAATCTTTCTAAAAAAGTGTCCGTGCCGCATTTTGTCACAAGCGATGGCGTGTAACGACACTTTACAACCAATATTGCACTTTATTTGAACAGCTATAACATTCTCATTTGAGGAAACGATCTTATACTATCTACATAACTTAATGTACACGTATTTACAACACGGTTTGGATGCTAATTTAGAAAAACTCTTTAGCGAATATGTCTATTCGATTATAGTATCTATATCAGTGACCTTTAGGTTTAAAATACCACGAACGAAATCTTCTTCTATTGTGTGGGTTGTGATGTCGATTATCAACCCCATCAACTCTGATGTCCGGGTTATTACTGAGCCGCCATAGATTCCTGTAATCACTCATGTAACGACTACGTACTTCTATAGGGAAGGAAGGAAGTAAGTAGTGCAAATGTATACATAAATAAACACACACCTATTTCTCACTGGGGAGTAAGCAGAGACTATTCAATTCCATAATGCGATTTATGAAACCAAACGACGAAAAAAGTCCATGGATTTTAATGGGATGTGCTACATTAGCGCCCCGCGGCCGCGAGACTTTATTCGTGGCGCGGACTATATTTTAAACCTGGTATTACCTTTTAGTTTTGTAATAAAGCGAATAATGTTCACACATAATATCCAGTAGGATTCACGATTGTGAAAGCTTTCAAATTCTACTATAGATCAAACAACGTCCCTTTCACATTCCATGGAGTGTAGCGTTCATATAAAATGTGAATTATTCGGCCGGAATTTCTAAAGTCAGTCGTCAGAGTTGAGACCAAGCAATTGTTTCGAGCTAAGTTCACAGTTGCACTTTAAACAATAACTAGGAAATGTTAATAGGGCCTCCGTTCCAAAATTAACGACAAAACGGACGCAGAACGCTCTATTCAAGGAAACTTGTGAACCGTTGAATGGAATCTACATAATATAATTTCTCCAAGTTTGTTTAACTTTCCGTTGACGCGGTCCTGACGATGTTGACCTTGGTTGGATTGTATAGACACAGATGTGTGATTTATGTAAACCCAACTATGTAAGTAGGTTTGCGTTATGTGCTCATACACAGCTTCGAATTAGTACTCGAAGTTATAACTCAATCAGGACGATGTAACACAATGTATTGTCTGTCACGACACGGCGACGCGACCGTTGGGCGGTGATGCTACGTCATTTTAAAATCAGAACACTCATCTGACACGATGCGCTTGCGAAGACAACGCAGTGAAGCACCAAAGACTGTGTTATATGCCTTCATACATAATATAAACGGACAAGTACTAAAATAATAAATATATTGCTTTATTACATTAAAATTACTTTCACGAATAAAACAACAAGCGAACAAAAATATCGTGTTTGAGGATAGGAAAAGGTGAAAATTACACAAATAGATTGTATAAAATTTAATAAGTTAAAAAATATTATAATATAATGTGTTAATTAACATCGTATCTTTTTTCTATTTTCTTGATCAAAATAAATATTACTACAAAATGTCCACTATTCATTCTCAGCGGTTACTGGTAGGTACATAATAATTAGTAGCTCAAATAAAGACACAATCTAATAAAATACTATCATCAGTATTTCCTGCAATAAAGAAAAGAGCGAGCTTCAAAGACAGAATTTCCCGATAAAAATTAATAATACCACAGTTCCAAGAACGAGGCATGCAGTATGGTGCATGCAACCATATCGCACTCGGCAAGCACATATGAAGAATGCAAAAGGTGCAACTAGTTGGAAGCTCGGAAAATGTCTCTCTCAACTCAATTTCATAACGTGATACTAAATCACATTTCTGAAATATTCAAAAGATTCTTCTTTGATACTTGTTTTTAAATTAGCCTTTTCAATATACCTAGACAATTTTTTCTGTGGAGTTAGATGTTAAAATAACATTTTAACGACTTTTTAGTTTGAAACCAAAACGCTTTTATGGACTGAGAGCACACCTTCACATTATTTTATCACAGATATTTAACTTCTACATAATTCCCTATTTGATTATGTTTTCAATTTTTATCCTTTACTTTACCGTTTCTTTTATTTTCGTAGTCGTGTGTTTCTTTCAAAGTTGTAATTATGGCTACCCATTAAGACTTCTGATCTGGAGGTGGAGGCCTGGAATCCTGTAATACAGGGTATCCTAGTTTAGGTTCCAGCCTTTAGACATGATCACCTGTTGTGTTTAATCCTATTGTCTAAGATGTATATGTACACTTTGTATCATGTTGTGAAGGAAATTAATATTTTTATTTATTTATTTTATAGATAGATAGATAGATAAAATACTTTATTGAGCACAATGGACACAAAATACATACATTTATACATTTTTATTTATTTATTTAAATAACCGTCAGCGATATACTGTAAGAATGAGAAATTGTATGAAGTGTCCGGAATGTGCTTCGGATGTCGTGTTTTTTCTAATAACAATGCGTATCATTTTCCTGCACCGCCGCTCATGTTTATTTTATTTAATGAAGTAGCAACCACGGCATGTTTTCCTTGGTATATTGGAGTGTGCAGCAGCTATGGATCTATTTGACAAAGTATAGCGTTAAAAATACAACGGCACAGGAGTTGGGATAAGATGCTTGTAATAATTTTATGCGATCAGTTTGGTGAAATCGGCGGTGAAGGAAAACATCGTGAGGACACCCACATTTGCGAGAAAAGCATTAGAGGTATGTGACCCAACTTGTGTTGGGCTGGTTTTCGGGTTGGAAGGTCAGACAGGCAGTCGCTTCTGTAAAAACCGGACCTGTTAAATTCTCAGGTTAGGTAAGCGGACCATGTGAAAAACGGGATAATGCTAGGGGGATGAAGATTAGTTCCGTGAAATGTTGTGATAGATTAGGTGGTATTTTTATTAGATTAGTAATGTCGTCCTTGTCAAAATGTGGCAGCAGGGTGAGAGCCAGCGCACTCCATTTTACCTGTCAAGTAGTTAATACTATCTGAGGTGAATGTACAATAAGTAACTTCAAAAAGAGCAGTGCAATAAGTTGTTTTTCGATTTATATAAAAATATTATTATTAAGAAATATTATTTGTTTTTCTCGAACTGAGTTGGCATTTTCTCCTGTCTCCCGAAGACCACCGAGAAATATAGTGTAGTGTACTCTCTACAAATATAGTGTTTTCTAAAAATACATTTTATTTTATATTAATGTAACATTTTTATCACTAATTTAAGAGCCACGCATAATAGGGTAACTACTAACAGAGTAAATAGTTACAGGAAAAATAATAATTATTACATAAACTGTACAAATTGTAAAAGTGTACAAACTCCGGTTATCGATTTCACCTTATCCGAAAGCCAAAACGTTCCGAAAAGCTTTTAAGAGTAAAGCCTTAGTCTTGCTTAAAGTATTTGAAATGAAGACAAATTATTACAATGTCGGGAACAATAAAATTTATAACATCAACGTTGTCTTAAAGCACGAAGACGGATTAAAGGTCTTTAATACTTCCATAGTCATCCATTTCGCAATTCGGCTCGAATAACTCGTACTCTTAAACCATTTTAGCTTTTAATTATTTCAAAATGTCTTCTTCTTCTATCGTTTGGGTTGAGACTTGGATTACCAACCTCATCAACCCTGGTGTCAGGGTTATGAATATTATTGAGCCGCCAAAGGCCCCTAACATGGCTCATATAACGACTGTTTGTAGTAACCGGGACCAACGGCTTAACGTGCGTTCCGAAGCAAGGATTATCTTACTTGCAGGCAATCAGGTGATCAGCCTGTAATGTCCTATTTCACAAATAGGTTAAATTTAAATAGAAAAAAGAAAACGTTTTGCGTCACGTTTAGGTCTGTCTTTATTTAGTAATCAGAATTTCATAATTTATCTTTGACCTACGAAACTACTCGATAGTACACTCACTCCTCGCTACCTATGTTCAAGTCCCATTTAATAGGGGGCAAGGCCTGGAAACCACGTGATATGAATTATAAATATATGAACCGAAAATCCAAACCAATAAAGTCGAATTAAGTGGTTAAGAGCCTGATCTGGGATTCGAACTACTCACAGTACCACTTAAGCCACGCATTCACTGAACAGAGCTATCGGAGATTTTTTTTTTTTTATCTAAAATATTCCGAGAAAAAATCTTCCTGAAATTTTCAAGTAGGTAGTAAGATTCTTAGTCCCCTAGGTAATAAGGTCCAACTCTGGTCTATTAGTCAAAAAGTTAGCACTCTACTCGTTAAACTGTTACCCTATTAAGGTTCACAGATTATAAAGTTTCATGATGGAATTAGAATTAAATTTAAAGGTGGCTGAACATTTGCAAGGTTATGAAGTGGAATAACGATATCTATTTAATTGAATACTTGTAAATTATAGGTTAGTGTTGGTTAATGGTTTTAGAATACTGTGGTAAAGCTATACAGAGTGATAGTGACACCGTACTGAATACTGAAGGGGATGATTTAGCTCACGATTTTTAGTTAATATGAGTCGTAAAATTCATGGTTTATCGTGTGTTCTTTTAATGTTTATTCAATTCTATACTTTTGCGACGAAAAATTCATGAACATTTTAGTGAAAACTTTTTAAATTATTTTCAGTTCCATAAATCCATGGCCATGTCAGGGGCCTTTGGCGGCTCAATAATAACCCTGACACCAGGATTGATGAGGTTGGTAATTCACCTCACAACCCACACGATAGAAGAAGATTAGTTTAGTAATTATTTACAAGATGAATTCATAGAATTAACTAGGAATTTGATATTAGGCAGCCAAATTACTAATTTTATTTTGATGGGTTTTTTTTAAAGAACGTCTAGGGCCCTGTGCCGAGGCTTTTCTTGTAGCTTCTTTTCCTCGGCTGTACAGGTTGTGAGAATATGCAATAGTTTGAGGCGGATGAGAAGTTCGCTATGTAACAAATGACGATTCAAAGTGTAACTATGTTACCTACTGAATAAAGATATTTTTGAATTTGAATTTAAATTTAAGCGATATGGTGACGATTTCTATTCGAAATGATTTGTGTGGTGTGACCTTTAGCCGGACAAATGAGGCTCGTTGAGCATTTCACTCATAAAAAAACCACAAGAGAGACATGGAGAATGAAAACAACGAGCCTACAACGGTTTAATAACTTGTTAACCTCATTAGACAATCACCAAGTGCACTAGAAAATTAAAACGACATTTGAAGGCAATTTGCGGGTCTGTGATCACACGGAATATCTATTAAACTTAGCGTAGAAGAGTCATTAATTGTTGTAATTGCACTCTGCTATATTGTTCCGTAACATAGTTGGGAATTCCGGGATAGAACGGCAACTATGTACCTATTTATTCATACGATACAAACAATGTTGTGTCGATCTTTTTCTATAACAATAAACAATTATTTTATTATTATTTTTTTTATTATTGATGTATAATATCGTGGTTGATTTCGCAAACTGACGTATCATGTATCTCTTTAATAATATATTAATACTATAGGTTCTTCTGCGATGGAAAATTTTACTTGATATTAAACTCAGAATTATGAACTGAATCACCTCAATATTCGTTACGATATCACTTACACGTTTACACCTCGTACAGTTTTTTTTTTCGACGTGACTTATTGTAGACTTGCCGCAGATGGCATTAACTACTTGGCCGGACAAATGGGAAGCGCTGAAGGCTCTCACCTGGTACAACGTTTAAGACAACAGGCCTGAGGGTGCCCAGTTGGGCGCGAACCTAGGCTCAGGGCGTCGTCTGAGAGGAAAAATATTTGAAAGAATTAATCGACCCTAGTGGGTCGATAGCGATAAGCGCTGAATGAGGGAAATCGTCGACCACGCCGACGGGGTAGGTATCGGGGTCCTGAAGTGTTTGGTGTCGCGAGCTGATTGGCTGCCTCTATGGCTAGAGTAATCGGGTCGTCGGGATCGTATATTACGTCCTTACCTCGTACAGTCATGAGCAATGTAATGTACCCATCAGGACTCTATCGTACTAACACATTTGACATTTAGTGAGACTTACAGTTCAATTTGTCAAAAAAGTTATTGTGACATGGTACCAAACTGTATACATATTAATGATCGTGACCGTGCGGGTATGTATGGGTGTTAGTGACACCTTAACCAAAACTTTGGGGGGTGATTCAGACCATGATTCGGAGTTGATATCAATTGGAATTTCATGATTTTTTTGTGTTTTTTTTTAAATTGTTTCCAGTTCCATGCTTTTGCGACGGAAAATTTCACTTGATATCAACTCACCATCATGGTCTGAATCTGAATGATCCCTCAGAGTTTTCGTTACGGTGTCACTAACACCCTGTGTAGACTTATACAATTATACCATATGAAATGTATTTAGGCCATTCAAATCTAATTTGCTTGTATGCTACAGTGGTAGGATTGGAATCCCTACTTACATATTCGACATTACAATACCCTATCGAATGTGTTCGAGGAGAATTAGAACGCCCCAGTTCCTGCAAGTCGTGTTCTCTTGAACAGAATATGTCAATTATTTCGCCTCAAGGAGTGTGATGCGTTGCATGGAATTCAAGGTCTGGCAAGTACGTTGCATTAGGTGTGTAGTGTATAAATACATACATAGTATTACGCTTATTTCCCACCGGGGTAAGCAGAAACTGTGAAATTCCATTTACTTCGATTCTGACATACTTCAAATGCCGGTTCAGAATAGATCACACGCAATCTCTTTTAAGGACATCCCTAATTTGGTCAATATTCGTCCTTCTATGCCTTCTTCTGAAAGTTTCTATCGGGTGAGAGCCTTCAGCGCTCCCCATTTGTCCGGCCAAGTAGTTAATGCCATCTGCGGCAAATCTACAATAAGTCACGTCAAAAAAAAAATAATCTGAAAGTCTCTTTGTAACGCTGTCATAATCCTATTTTCCTCCATACGTTTTACGTACTTGAATGTGATATACAATAATAATCATTCATTGTTGTACTTAAACAAAGAAATATACGGACTAAAGTGGTCTAAACTGTCGGTTCTCTAAACCAACTAGTAGTCAAATTCTACGGTGTTTGCTTGCCAGCATGTTCAATTTTTTACAGTTCTACCTATGTATTTATTATAATACCACGACCCTTTTATAATAAATGCTTTTTTATGATACGTAATAATAAATATTTTTATGTCGCAATGGATACCTAATTAATAACCACCGGACAATTAAGACTCATCTAATACTGCAGTGCCTCCGTGATGTTCGCTGCGGCTAACACGGACGGATTTGCAGCCATCATGCGAAAGCGGTGCGCTTCCATCCTGCGCCGCACGCGCGACAGTCTCAACACCATCCTGCGCGCGCTAGTTGACCGGTGGGACTCTCCGATGCTGGCTCGCTGGATTCGGCTGCACGCAGTCGTATGATTGGCCGCCAGCGTCGGGTAGTCCATCCGGACTTGCAATTTTAATATATTTGTATGAGTCCGAAATAAATGATTATTATTATTATTATTAATGATACCTCATTTGTCAAATTCTAATATGTGGTTTAGAAGTGTGGTGGTAACAGACGTACATAAGCACATACATACCCCTCCATTTTGCCTCGCCGCAGTCGTGTAAAAAGTCTTTTTACCAATAATTTACACAAATAACTAAAAACACAAACTAAATACATAAATACAGACATCAAATAAACCAGAAAACTCAAAATTACTTAAGTAATATCATAGCGCTGTTTGAGAACGTTGGCAAATTATAAAGTTATATAACTTTATGAGAGACAGAAAATTTGTTCAGTCAGACGATTTTCACTTACCAAACTTACATTTACCTACAACTAAAAATAAATAAGAAATATTTTACGTGACAGGATCACGCGTAAGTTTATTTTAAGCTATGCTTGTCATTTTCTTATCTGTAGAACAGTATAGGGACGGGTGACCAACAGGTATAACATTCAAATCAAATCAAATCAAATATACTTTATTGCACACAACATACAAAACAAATACACACACATTCATGAAACACACGTTAATTTTGGGCAGAAATTTTTGAGAAATTTAAAATGACTTTCCAAAATTTTATATTTCTAATTACCCGACAGAATTGTCGACAGCTCTAGTCAAAAGGGTTGTACTGCATTTCTTCTTAACATAATCCTTCTTAGGATTTAGCTTTATTAAATACTAATTTTATAAGCCAATTAATAGCTAAATTGAGTTTTGTTCGAACCACAACAATGTGCTAACAAATAACTTAGATGCTCAGTTGAGAAGGAAGTTGTTGCGTCCCCTATTATCTAAGGCTTGGGTCACAACATCATAGATACGACTAAGACCACACGGCCGTTGCTTTTGCGTTGCGTCATCGCAATTATACAATTACGACGCACTGAGTTTCAATCAATTAGTAATACTTTTTTACACAACGACATATACAAAGGACAAAAACATACGAATAAAAACATTAAGCACAATAGGCGGCCTTATTGCTAAACAGCAATTTCTTTTTGTTTGAAATTGTTGTAAATGCGTATTGTTGTTTTATGTATATTGCAAACAATACTTATGTTTGCTGCCCTACGTTTAACTGATTACACCATGCGGCCAATTAACTCGTGAAAAAAAAAATACATTTCAGGATCCCGATACCGACTCCGCCGGCGTGGACGACGATTTCCCTCATTCAGCGATTAACACTATCGGTTCACTAGGGTCGGTCAATTCTGTCAAATATAATCCCCTCAGACGACGCCCTGGGCATCCTCAGGCATGTTGTCTTTAATATTGCACGGGGTCAGAGTCTCCACATTTCTTCGTGCCATATTCGGAAAATCTATAATAAGATTATTAAGGCATGTCAAAAAACATGTCCTCTATGGTGTCTTTCACTCCCCTGCTTTGTCTCCTTTATCAATTAGGTACTCGTAGAAAAGGTCAATTTACGTAGTCGACATATAAACTTTTTTATAGACGCGGCGCGATCACTCTGGCGAACTATTTATTTATTTATTTTGAAGAAGATTTACGGCCATGTACATTTTCTTAAAATAATTACCAGACAATAACTAAAGGCGAATCACAAGTGTCCACCTAATAGTGGTTATTTACCCTATGTCCCCACAACGCATCGTAGGGCCCTACTCTTAAGACACCAAAGAAATATTTTAACTCCTCCGTACTAAGCTGGCCATTCATTGCGACGATACTAAGGGCAACTGCGTTCACAATTCACAATTACGAGTGCAAGCAATAAGCAGTGAGCGAAAAGACCGCCATTTGCCATAAGGTCACTTTTGTAACTATACGATTTCATCTTGGTGCAATAAAGTCTATAAAGTAAGAAATAAAGTACGTAAACAATAGTCGCTATAATTTAAATTCGAGTCCAAAATATAATTAAAATATTTTTAAGACTCAGAAAAAGGAGGAGTTTTTCAATGGTGCTGATTCCTGTACAGTGTACACACATTATAATTTTATGTCATTATCTTATCCGTTGAAAAAGAAAGGGACAGGTAATCGGCAGGTATAAAATTTATGGAAACACGTCAATTTTAGGTAGAAATTAAAAAAAAAACCTTGCAAAAGTTATTATTAAATAAAAATTGTGGTTGTAATATAATAATTACAAACAGAACTTCATGAAATGTAGTCATGAAAAGTATAGTAGATTTTGGGCCTTGGTGACGCGGTGTTCGTATCTGCGAATTACTTTTGTAATATTTTATTGTTTTTGTGGTGCTTCTCACTTTATTTAAGTCATGTTTCTTTAAAAGATTTTCCGGCCTGTTAGATAATGTCATCTACGGCAAATTTGCAAAATATCGCGCCAAAAAAAAATACAAATTGTAAGTAAGAAACTTAAAAAACTTAACTTAAAACTTAACTTTCTTAACTTACTTTTTTTTAAGAAACTTAAAAATCTAAAAGTAAAGCGACCTTACATATCCCTTTACCGGCAACCGCGTCGAATGTCGTGTGATGATCGTATAAACTTGCTAAATGCTCGCAAGTCGCAACTAGCAGTTAATATCGTGACTTAGTCGCTATGTGAATGCATTCGTGTCTAAAATTTAATTAAAATTATTTTACGATACGCCTTAATTGAAGTTCCGTGTGCTGCCTGCGACTTTCCTTATGTCGCCAGCTTGTCTCTTTAAAAGGCTTTGTATGCTAATATGATTACATTTTAACATTTACGCTTATATTATTAAAGTTCATTACTATTATCGGAACCTTATTACATGAACATTACAATTGTGAATTAAACGACAGTAACATTTACTCACAAGAGCAAACTGATTAGAAATATTTTAAGCTGAATTTAAAAACGAAGGATTCATTACAATTTTAATTGAATGGTTCATACTATTTCCATTTAATTATAAAGTTACTCATCCCCCTTTTTATCTATCTATCTATTTACCCGACACATAACACATAACATCACGACTGCATTCCCAATTGGGGTAGTCAGTCACAGGACCCATTACCTCCACGTCACGTTGTGTTGTAGAATGTCGACCTCATCGACCCCGTGGGTCAGGGTTATTATTGAGCCGCCAATCCCCCCCCACCCACTACTGTTAAGTAATTTTTACACATGAAACAATGAAGCAGTAATAAAACTTGCTTCACGTCTCTAAACAGTACCTATACAAGTAAAATTTCGGGTGTTACGGTGCAAAGACTGCCTCTGGCATTGTGAAATAAAGGTTGGAATATACGTTAGCGTTCGCAAACTTGCTAAACTTGATAATAGATTTATGCATGAATTACTTAATTTTCTATAGGTCGGAAATTCGGTGGGATTTTTACCTAAACTTGATGGTTGTCCATAATATAGAGTTGATATTAGGTACCGTTAACTGACGTTTAAATATAGCAAAAAAATGTTTTTTTTTTTTAAACTTGGTGCTGATATGTATTTTAATGTGCATCAAAGAGAAGTATCTTTCTTTTTCGAAAGAATATCATAGCAATATCATAATTACTAAAATTCAAAAGGTCGAGTTAGGAACAGTCAACTCTATAATTGGGACTACCGTCAAGTTTAGGTAAATATCGCGGCTGACTTTGCAAATTGACGTATCTGCAAGTTTTTGCTAAAATAATTTGTGTCTTATTGACATTAACAAACGGTGCATATCATATTCGCCAAAAAAATCAGATACCTCAGCGATATATGCCACCGAGGTTTTGACCTGTCACACATTATTTACGTCATATTCGGCATAATAGAGTGTGCAGCGGTGTACTTTTCAAAGGGCTATTATAACACCCCACGGTCACGCCGTCAACTTAAAATCATTAAGATGTTTGGCAAGCCGATCCCTTGGGAGGAGCAAGTCAAATATCTCGGCGTAGTCTTAGATAGACGTCTTACTTTTAAGGCCCATATCAAACGTGTGCGCGATCGCGCCGCGTTTGTAATGGGCCGTCTTCATTGTCTCCTTAACAAGCGAAGTAAATTGTCCCTTAGGAATAAGGTCAAAATCTACACGACTTGCATCCGTCCGATCATGACCTATGCAGGGGTAGTTTTCGCTCATGCGAGTCCCTCTCAAATCCACCGTCTACAGGTAATACAAAATCGTTTCATGCGGAAAGCCACGGGAGCTCCGTGGTTCCTTCGCAATGAAAATCTGCACATTGACCTAGGTCTGCCAACCATTGCCCAATGGCTCAAATTAGCTTCCAAACGTTTTTTCGATTCTGCTCCGCACCACCCAAATCCCCTGGTAGTTGCGGCTTCCGAATACATCCCGCTTAGGGACGGTACTGAAAAGTATCGGCGTCCGAAGGACGTAATATACGATCCCGACGACCCGATTACTCAATCAGCTCGCGACACCAAACACTTCAGGACCCCGATACCGACCCCGCCGGCGTGGTCGACGATTTCCCTCATTCAGCGCTTATCGCTATCGACCCACTAGGGTCAATTAATTCTTTCAAATATTCTTCCTCTCAGACGACGCCCTGAGCCGAGGTTCGCGCCCAACTGGGCACCCTCAGGCCTGTTGTCTTAAACGTTGTACCGGGTGAGAGCCTTCAGCGCTCCCCATTTGTCCGGCCAAGTAGTTAATGCCATCTGCGGCAAATCTACAATAAGTCACGTCAAAAAAAAAAAGAAAATCGGCATAATAGAATACCAGTAAGTGTTATCACTTAACAGCCTACGTGGTCTAGTGGTCAGAGCGTTAAGTGCCAAATCCGGAGGTCCGTCGACATTGTCGAAAGCACTTTGTAAGACTGTCCTTTGTTTGGTAAGAACTTTTCTGCCTTGAATTACCTGATTGTCCAAAAAAGTAAGATGATTTCGTGAAGTGGAGGGCACGATAAAAAACACCTCCACCAACCCGCACTGGAGCAGCGTGGTAGAGTACCTATGCTCCATACTTCCTTCAGTTGATTGAACGGAGGCCAGTGCCAAGCAGTGGGACGTGTACAGGCTGTTTATGTATGTTATGTAACTTTATGTTACAGAGGCCAATAAAGAAAGAAAGAAAGAACAAAACATTTATAACTTCCGGACACCACAGACACAGACAGACAGGTACATTACATTCAACACAGTGTAACACGTTTTTTTTTTACACTTCCCACTTGGCTGTATGGCATACAGGTGTGTGCCTACGCGCCGGGAAAAAGTTATGTTCGTTTGACATTTCGTTTACGCGATGACGATGGCAATTTAGTCCCGTCGCGATTATTTCTTTAAAGTGGTGTATAAGCCACATATATAATGATGAAAGGATGGTGAAGTCTTCTGGTGAGTGTTTTGATGGTTATTATCGTGGAACGTTGGCAATTATGAGCTTCATATGTTCATGACAATGACCTAACCTCACGTTCTTTCTTTCAGTATAAAAACAATGGTTTAGTCCATCGACTAGGGGGAATGCTGTTATAATATCGCCCCACGTTGGGCGCCACTGTAAGACTTTACAATGTTGGGGTGAGTTGCCCCTATAGATGTTGTCTTATAATGAGATATTAGTTTCCCAGGGCGTGGAAATAGGCACCTAACTCAGAGAATAGGGGGAGAATAAGATTAAAATGTTGGGCGCCGTATAGAAGATTCCCTCCTATTACAAACAAAGCCAAGGTGTTGGAAATAATAAAGATTTCACTTTTAACAAAGGTATTATTGATTCAACAATTTCAAAATAAAATTATATGAAGTCAGTCGGTTACAAAACATCCTAAGGTAAATTAAGAAATAAATCTAGTACTATAACATGGTATCTTAACTTAGTATTATTCCTAAACAACTAGGTATTATCCCTATGAGGAAAAGTAAAGTGTCAGGACGACAGGTCCTGACAAAAGGCATGGAGTATGTATTGAGGATAAATACTCCATGTATTAGTTGAATAACACATTGAGAGAATGGCACTATCCATAATAAGTTAAATTAATCATGAAGAAGAGATATCTAGATGGTATCCAGAGACTTTAACACCAAACTGGAATTATGTACATTAATGACCGCAGCAGGAATTGACCCTGACGGCAAAAGTAGATAATGAACACAAATGGTAGTCATGGCTGGGGAGCTAGACCCTGAAGGAAGACCTTGAAGTTGATTTTTGAAGTTAGTCTTTACAGTTGATCATTCTAGTAGAACTTTAACACTGGACTCTGCCGGTGGACTTTGACCCCTGTAACAAAATGACAACAGGACAGACACCACACGGATATCAATACACAAAAAAAGAAACGAAAAGAAAACCAATATCAAAAATCATTAACAAAAAAAAAAAAAAGAAAAATAAACCAAAATCATAATAATAATACGTGTTGGCTTCGGCCCCACGCACGCCTTCCAAAAGTCCGGGACTCCATAGTCCCGAGATATGGAAATGACAAACATAATAATGATGATAAAAGTAAGTGTCCTAAATGCAACGCACTAAGTAATAAGTTACGTTAAGAAAAGAACTTGCATGCGGTTAGATGTGCTCTAACCCTTAGTCGGGTGTAAAAGTGTGACCTCCATAATGTAAAACTGTAAACTGGAGGTGTAAAAGTGTCATAAACGATGCGTTTCTTAACTGTGTATTAAATTACTTTGTGCTTTAAAATACTTTTGGATTTCTTTGTTGACTCTGAAAAAACTAACTTGATATGTACATTAACTGGGTGCGACCCACTCGTGACCCACTTGTGACTTATAAAATACCAATAGGATCTAAATAAAGAACAAAATTAATAAATAAATCAACAATATTTATCATTCGCCACTTTCGTTTAACATGCTTCTTTTAAGATTGTTTTATAATACTTACTTAAGTAAATCTAAGTTCTAACTAAATTTTTATGCATCACTTTCCGGATTTACACATTCTAGTCGGTTGTAAAACACTAAGTTAGCGTCGGACCGTAAACTGCGGGTGCGAACTCGTTATAACAGGTGGCTTTTAGATATTACTGTGAATTAAATTACTTTATTACTTTACACAAGTTGTGGAACGCGAGGAAGACGTGAGAAAACAGTTCAACGGGTTCTTTTGAAATGTGTTCAAGTTTTAAACTTGTAATTCATGTTCCGTGCATGGCTTTGGTTTCATACAAGACCATTAACCCAGCCCCAGGGGGGATAGAGTCATCTCTGCGTTTCACTAGGGCAATTCTGATGAACAAAATAGAAGCACTGGCTAATACTAAACTTTATTTTAGTAAAAGCCGAAGTAAAAATAATTCAGAAATAAATTATTACCATAGATCAAATTGCTAAGCATGAATATTTATTATGAAGATAAACAAAAATGAGCCTCAGGGCAAGGTAATACAAGTCAAGGATCCTTTTCAAAAACCTTTATTTCCGTCCTTCAGTAACGACCATGGAGACAGTTTCAAGTTACTCCATGAACTTTCAACGATTATTTTACTTTCCGAGGATAATCTTAACAAGCCCTCAAAATCCTTCATTCAAAATTTTCCCTTTGCGACCTTGTTGACTTTTTCCCTCTTAAATATTGTTTTTGTATTCGTAATAAGGCTACCAAATTCGTTTGTTTTATGAAATATCCTGATATGTAAAAAAATATTTTTAAGAAATCCATTAAGTAATATTTAATTTTAGAACCGGGAAGCACTTAAGCGTATTTTTAAAATAAATTATTATTTAAGTAAACGACCTACCTCGTGTATTAAAAGGTGTATTTTGTATTGTGCGTTTCTTTTTGTATAATAGGCCACAGTTTTATGTACTTACTGAGGAAAATGATTCCATAAGAAGGCAAATCTTATACGAAGCTGAAGCATAATATTTTATAAGATTTTTTATAACATTTTATTTTTTTAATCCAATTAGCCAGAACTTATCGGGGTGTTTGTTACTTACGATATCAATCTTTTGTTGTCTTCCTATCTTTAGTCACCCTCCCGACCTTCTTATCATAATGGCTGTCACAGCCCGTCTCACCAGAATGACATTCTTCTTCTTTTATCGTGTAGGTTGTGACCTCACACCATTTGATTACCAACCCCATCAACCCTGGTGTCAGGGTTACTATTGAGCCGCCAAAGGCCCCTAACATGGCTCATGTAACGACTTTTGTTTACATCAGTAAGTAATAACCGGGACTAACAGCTTAACGTGCCTTCCGAAATCAGTCAGTCTGTAATGTCCTATGACCAAACTAGGGATCACAAAGTGATTTTCGTGATGTGTCCCCACCAGGATTTGAAACCGGGAGCTCCGGATCGTGAGGCCAACGCTTAAATCCCTGACCACTGAGGCCGTTCAATGACATTTTTTAAAATCTTTTCATTATTTTTTTTTCACATGACATTTCCATAATAACAAAACCGGAAACATAAAAACAAATTATGTGATTTCCCAAAGGGATAATAGGAAGCTGGTGTTAAAATCCTGATTTATCCACGCGATTAGAGTCCCCACAAAACGACACCCAATTGAGATTGAAGACGGGATCGACAATATTAAGAGGTCCAGTGAGATACCATCACAAAGCGTGGATAAGATCAATATCTTCAATGAAAGGGGGAGGTTCAATGACCTACTCAGATAGGGTAGCTGGAATAATAATTGATTATTTAAGGTGGAGAGCTGATTACGTCGTATTGTTTCAGAAAATGCCTGAATCTGATATTGTTGGGTTCTACATAGTATGGAAATTTATTTTTACCGACTGCGGCGAAGCAAAAATGAGGTTCATAATGTTTGACCGCTATGTATGTAAGCACATCTGTTACCATTTAACTTCTAAACCATCTGTCAGAATTGAAACAAATGAGCTGTCACTAGAAGCGTCTTGAACCTCCGGTGGTTATAGGCTATGCGATATTGTAAATCAATGAGGCGCTCTCTAGAGGACTTAAACTAAGGTCAATTTTTTTTTTCTCGTAAAGGTATCATGTTGAATATCAAATAAAAGGTCTAGCACATTTATTTTTTCATTTTGAACGTCAACCTGAGGGCCACCCTGGTTATATTTACAGACAAAACAATTTTAAACAACATTTTTAATTTTTCTTCAGTTTTTTTAATAATAATAGTAATTGTAATTTTCTTTCCTTAAAAAAGGTAGAGACTATATTTTGTAATTATAATAACCCGCACTGGAGCAGCGTGGTGAAGTATTCGCAGTATTACCGTGTCGGTTGATTGGTAGGAGCAGTGGGACATACGTCCCAATACATAGCTATTTGTATGAATATGATTTAAGATTTGTTTAATTATGTTCATTATGAGCGTAACACCTAAAGGCGATAAACAACACTACAATGATGTTCAGTTCAAATTTTAATGTTCATTCATCACTGCTATGCACGTTACAGCGAAGAAATAGATCATCGATATACTACACTTCGATGTATCTTCTTGCGATGTGTTAACTAAATTCCGATGTAGGATACTGCGATAGATTAAACTTTAGTACACTGTTTTGTAACGCATGTTATCACAATGGCCCCTATTCCTGTAGACACCTCCTAACTTTATTTTAAGTTATACCTGTAATTGACAACTGTTAATTTTAAAAAGAATTAATAACCCATTTGACATGTGCTGCCAACTTAATTCTGTCGGGTTATTGGCCAATAAAAAAATTTAGGAGGGTTTTTTTTTTAATTTCTGCCTAAAATTGACGTTTGTTCCATAAATTTTATGCCTGTCTATTACCCGTCCCTTTCCTTTTC
Source organism: Pectinophora gossypiella (assembly GCF_024362695.1). Lineage (NCBI taxonomy): Eukaryota > Metazoa > Arthropoda > Insecta > Lepidoptera > Gelechiidae > Pectinophora > Pectinophora gossypiella. The sequence goes on from NC_065407.1 coordinate 14,412,506, forward strand.
GGCGGGTAGGAAAATGACAGATATAACTTAAAATAAACTTAGGTGGTGTGTACTGGAATCGCGCGTAAGAACTAGACTGACATGTATTGAACCGCCAAAATGTGGGATTTTACAATACAATTAATACAACACAAAATAAATAAGAATAGATTTTAAAATCTTTAGACAGACGTACAGGAAACAATACCATTGGAAATTGGTTTAAACAAAAACCAATTCCATGTTTTTCAATTCTTCTTTATAATACTTATAAACACTGTACACCACAAGGCACTCCGATTTCCCCTCACTTTTACAAACTACATAAAACAATCACCATTTCACATACACACACTAGTGAAGGGTATCCCTTTAACAGGGGAAGTTCTACACTAAAATAGTTGACGTATAATACGTATTCCCAGGCGAAGAGAAAGTGGTGTAACGTGTAGAAACAACTCTTCAAGGCATTTTCTATATACGTATATAAACGTGGGTTACCCGTTTATATTTTGACAAAAGAATGTAGATAGCTAGGTACAGTCAGTAAACTAATAATATAACTTTTTAAACCTTTTATGGACACTGTTACGGGAAGCGTATCTATTTATTTTAATAATTTCGTACACGTTGTCGCGAACTCTTTAGTTGCGCAGCAACTGGATGGTCTCCGGCCTGTCATAGAATGACATTTTTGTTTTATCTTTTGATACGTTTTTTGTCTTTCTTGATGACTTTCTGCGGTGTTTCCTTACTGTTATATGTATTTTATATTATATTTTGGCTTTTCTCTTATTAAATATTTCGTTTTATTACCTATTATTACCAGTCGCCGAGCAATAAGTCCGTTACACACAGAATAACATAAACACAATATGATGAGAGACAAAAGGCGCGACTTATTTCTTACAAAAATTTCTTCCATTAGGCCTGCGAGAGTGATAAATTGATGAGGGAGATAGCGTAAATAAGCATACATATCTATGCATACACTAATAAAACTACACACATTCACACATTAATTTTGAGTGAGGCCACGAATATCGCATATAATATAACTAGGTATATAGATACATACTATTTAAACTTACAGCACACCCCGGACACTTCATACAAACAACCTCGTTTTACACAGACACCACACATTGACGTTATTGTACACGCGAATATCTGTGTGTGTAACGTCTGACACACACACGGTTCAAATCTAAACTGTGTTCGAGGGGGTGGGGGGGTGGCGTGAGGTCAACCTAGCTCAGACGCTGGCGGGGAGCGGAGAGTTGCCGTTCTTTTCGTATTATTCCTTATTTTTTTTTTGACGTGACTTATTGTAGATTTGCCGCAGATGGCATTAACTACTTGGCCGGACAAATGGGGAGCGCTGAAGGCTCTCACCCGATACAACGTTTAAGACAACAGGCCTGAGGGTGCCCAGTTGGGCGCGAACCTCGGCTCAGGGCGTCGTCTGAGAGGAAAAATATTTGAAAGAATTAATCGACCCTAGTGGGTCGATAGCGATAAGCGCTGAATGAGGGAAATCGTCGACCACGCCGGCGAGGTCGGTATCGGGGACCTGAAGTGTTTGGTGTCGCGAGCTGATTGGCTGCCTCTATGGCTAGAGTAATCGGGTATTCCTTATTCTATACTTACAGTGGCTGTTGCACGCAACAGCTATCGGTGTTTGGGAGCCCCTTCATATTATAACCTGCTTTCTGCTGTAGAGTTTTACCTTACGATAAGAATGCATAGAAATGCTACTAACTATAGATAATAGTTCGTTGCACAAACTTATAAGTTATTATTTATAAGCTCACGGATGAATTCTGCCTCCTAAAATACAGGTTGACCTAGTTTAGGAGTATACTACATAGTTTTGTAGAAGATGATGAATAATTTTTTTATTTATTATTATTATTATATTATAGATTCATCTTGATAGCTTATGATTGCTTCTATGCTGTCTGGGAGCAAATAAAAACATAGAACAATTTCAACTGCTTGTAATCGCTGCATGAGTCATGTCAGGGGCCTTTGGCGACTCAATAGTAACCCTGACACCAGGGTTGACGAGGTTGGTAATTCACCTCACAAGTTATACCAGAGAAAAAGAAGGAGCTGCTTGTCTTCCCTTGCATGTCGTATAATCCGACAGAAGGATTGTGTCCTCTAACATGATGGACTTAAGTTATGGGCGAAAGGCTGATACCTTATCAACAAAAGGTTCATCATATCCAGCTTACATCATAACAACAGTGGCTGCAAGTTGTCTTTCATTATAAATTTGTGTCTCCGCCCACCCCATTAGGGATTACGGGTCTGTATCAACTTTGTGGTTGATACAGAAATAGAAACCCTAGTGGGTTACTATTGAACCGCCAAAGGCCCCTGACTCATGTGACGAATTAAATACATACTTAAGTAAATAGTTGGCGGGACCGACTGCTTACGTGCCCTTAAGCAAGGATCATCTTACTTTCAGACAATCAGTTGATCAGCCTGCAACGTCCTAACTAAACTAGGGATTGCAAAGTAATTTTTCATCGTTGCCAATTTAAAATCTATTATGGGCAATCGGGCCAATTTTACAGAAACTAAAAATAAACTGCCGCTTGAAATTTTTTATCGCTATTTGACATTTCTTGACATTGCGATACTTTTTACTTTTATTTTTAATTGCAAAAATTGCTTTTTAGATTACTTGCTTATAAGTGGCCTTTTTAACTCCCCGGGTCATCTAAAGCCATGAATGTCAAAAAAATAATACAAAAATATAGATAGTCTGGAGAATATCCAAATATTACATGAACGAAGGGAGATTTGTACGCCGTTCCCCTCCCTAGCGGGCGTCTTAAAAATGATAAATAAAGTACTCGAATGACAGCTTTACTCGTCGTTATATATATTAAATCTGGTACGAAATGAACTCATGTATACGAAGTACGAGCTCATGTACGTAGTATGAAATTAACTCATTGACACACGTTTTCTTCTATCGTGTGGGTTGTGAGGTGGATTACCAATCCCATCAAGCCTGGTGTCAGGGTTATTATTGAGCAGCCATAGGCCTATGACGTGACTATTGTAACCGGAACCAACGGCTTATCGTGCCTTCCGAAGCACGGATCAACTTACTTTTTGGACAATCAGGTGACCATAGTGTAATGTCCTAACCAAACTAGGGATCACAAAGTAATTTTTATGATTTGTCCCCACCGGGAATCGAACCCGGTACCTCTGGATCGTGAGCAACGCTCAACCACAAGACCACAGAGGCTGTCTAGAAGAAGAACACGATAGAAGAAGATTTCAATAACACAAATTAAGAAGAACAAACCGATATCTAGATACCGACAATCTTAATATCGATGTTATAGATTTGACATGGCCGTATTAGGAATCGAACACAGGATATCTAGACAGAGTCTTTAATAATGCCAGCTGTTTGACCGGACAACAAGAAGTGCTCGCCTGTTTGGGCTAACATCGCAAGCCTCTAACACTGGCTGGAAGCCTTCCAACCACAAATCGTGGAATTTATTTGCCTTCAACCGTTGCTAGTGCAACTACGTGGGTCGTATACAAAATGCATCGAAACGTAGGAATAAAGAGGCTAGATACTCTATCCCAAAGCTTTTTCTTTTCAATAAAGAAAGACCGCCAACATAGGATGTTTTAAAGACTAAGAGTATACATTTCAAAACTCGTCGCTAACTAACGTAACTGAATTTTTTAGCAAATCTGATTTGCACTTTTTGCTATTGTCAATTAATTATAATTACAAATTATTTTAGCAAAAATTTTTTGCAAATGTAAATTTGTAGACACGTCAGTTCGCAAAGTCAGCCACAAAATGTGACAATAATAAATTACATACATTGCGGATATAAAGAACAGTTTCAGAAGTGGCGTCTTAGGTATTTATAAAATGCGCCCCGTAAACCACTCTTATTGCTGCAAGTAGCGTTTCACATCTAATCAAATCAAATTATGTCTTTTTTAACGCTGATTTTTGGCTTTTCCTACTCTACGGAAGTGAGTCGTATCACAGTTAGAGAGACCAAATACTGGAGTATAAGTAACCATCCACCCGCACCTATTCGTATAGGGCGCTGAGCTAGATTTACCTCACCCCCTCTTGGCTTTTATGTAAATGACCGTAAGCTGGCTAAAGAGTAAAACGCGCGGACTATCTGTCTCGTATGCACTTGCGAGGTAAGAATTAGATTATATGGAGCATCCGGGGCACCATTAATATAAAATCGTACATACATCTACACATACCTATCATAACCCCTATAAATACGATCGAACCTTCATGTTTATATATCGGTGACCGACAAGCCCACATTTTAATAAAGCCTTACATTACACAGACCGTCATTACGTGATCCTTTAAATAAAATAATCCATCTAAAACAAACTAAGCACCCGGCTAAAACTAGGAAGATCAAACAAAATTAAATATTCAATGTTCCAAAGCCATATTTGATCCCTACAAACACACCGTAGTACAGAACCTACGCACGGCAATTTCATTTTCATTACTTATTCAAGTCATCAAGCCTCGTTACATCTATTTAGACATCTATACTGCGGAATTACCTGTTTTTGGAGTTCCTTTGTAGATGGTACAACTGCGAAACAACTAATAATGTTTGTGTTATAATTTTAAATGTTTTAATTATTCGTAATTTTAAGCGACAAATTGTATAAAAAAAATAAAAAAATATTATTAAATTATTATGTAAATGTTACTAATAATCGTGTCTGAAATCACGTCTATCACTCTATCTCGCTTGCACCCATTAGGGTTATGGAGTGCAATAGTGACGGTGAGCCATTCTCACATCCCTGATAAGTTTCATAGCGTTATTCCGTTTTCATAGATGCCGCTTACTTCAAGATTTGCTCCGGTTTTTTACAGAAGCTACTGTCTATTTGGCTTTCCGACCCGCGTATGGAAAACCAGCCATTCTCATATCCCTGATGAGTTTCCTAGCGTTATTCCGTTTTCATAGGGGCCGCTTACCTTACCTAAAGATTTGATCTGGTGTTTTACAAAAGCAATTGTGTATCTAATTTAATCTGTTTCTGCAACTGTTCTCCTACGACCGATTTGCCATTGGACTATTCGTCGACAGGACGATACATTTGATTTGTCAGAAACTTTCAAATTCGCGAATGGAAAACCAGCCCAATACTGGTTACGTCGTACAATTCCGAAACGCATTTCTCGGTAATAAGCTAATTTATTATGTAATTTATGTTCCGACGGCTTAATTCATACCAACCGTTTAATTAGACAGCTCTTATGGTGATTAGTCGTGTTCAAATGTGTGTGATACGAACCTCTAAACTACCTACAAGACAAACGAATTTTCTAAAATTCAAGGCTGGATGTTTGTTACACCAACCCTCAGTGGAGCAGTGTGCTAGAGGACGACTTCATACCTTGAAAATATAGCACAACCACAACGTGTGCGTGTGTTTGATTTATAGCCTAACGCGTAAGTGCGAGTGAGATACAGTTTGCGCGCTCTTTCCCTTACTCCTTAGCGGCTTACGACCTTTTAAGACTAAAGTAAGACCCAGAGGGGGTGCGGTGGGCGCCAGATACGAATTAATGCGGGGTGGAGAACCGTTCTATATGTAGTATTATTTTATTAATCTATATTAATACTAATGCATAATAATTATATTCTGTATTTTTATATAATGAAATGAAATAAATTTGAAGCGCTCAGCGCCTAGTTTCACACAACCCGTCAGGTTATAAAAGCACTATTCATTAAGCATGGAACCTATCCTTTTGTTCGCGCTCACACTTGGCTGCGTTTTCATTGAGATATCGCGTGCACTACACTACTTTGCCCGTATCCAGTACTTTTTTATCTCCACTGCAAGAGCGTAGAACCGGCCGTATTTTATTCGAACCAGTTATGGCGGTAGAAGTCAAGTGCTGAACTATAAATAAGGTTTTGTATTGGAGGTTTATCCAGTGTGTCAATTTGTCCGTGTGCCGTTTTGATCTCATCTAATTTTGATGTATAGCTCTGTGGTAATTTGTTGGCAGGTTTTCTTCGCCAATCGTCTGGTAAGATGCAGCAAGGCTCTGTAGGATAATCGATTTCATAATAACGAAACTGCTATTTTCTGCTAGGTACTAATAGAAAAGGAAAAACATCAAATTAATCGGTGTTGTTTCTTTTCGTTTTCTAGACCTGTGCCGTGTTTATGAAAACTTACAAGTCTACACGTTCATAAGCTACAAGTTACTCACAAGTACGTGTGAATTACGTTTATCAAAAAAAGTAGGGGGATTGTAAAATATACTTGTGAAATAAATATTGACACTTGTAACATGTAATTTATATGTGTAGTTTTGATAAACACATACTTGTTATATTGAAAAAAATACAATATAATTTCTTGTGATACAGTGCTTGTAAGCTTTGATAAACAGGGCACTGACCTATTTTATAACGATGCCAGCTATTGTGGAAAACTGAAATCGGTGAAAAATTAAAATCAAATTCATTTATTCAATGTAGATCCTATTGAACCGTAGAGCCCAAACACACTAAATATATAAACTCTGGCTAAAAAGCACCTCAAGAAAATTAATAAAGGAACTTACTTTAAAAGTGCTTTCTTTAGAGACACGTGTATGACTCTTAATTGTTTCCTGACAGTTTCTATTTAACGATTAATTTTCAAATCAAACCAAATCTTGAATGGATATAAAACAAATTAAAACAAGAACAATTAGGTTCATAAAATGAATAGATTTCTTTCTTCGTAATTTATCCCCCTAGCATTATCCCGTTTCCCACAGGGTCCGCTAACCTAACCTGAAGATTTGACAGGTCCGGTTTTTTACAGAAGTGACTGCCTGTCTGACCTTCCAATGCGCGAAGCGATACTAGCCCAATACAGATTAGGTCACATACCTCCGAAAATGCATTTCTCAGGAATGTGGATTTCCTCACAATATTTTCCTTCACCGCTGAGCACGTGGTTATCATTTATGATCCAAACAGGAACTCGAAAACAAATTCGACTATCATTGGTTTAAGCCTGTCCTGGATTTGAACCTGCGACTTCAGAGTGAGAGCCAAGCGTTCTACCAACTGGGCTACCACGGCTCCTCGGCTTCTTTCTGTGTAATTAACGCCCACAAAATTTTTAATAAGCATCACTATTTAAATGAAATAATATATCCTTACGGGTTCCTAATTTCGGTCACAATTAAAACAACACGTGAACCCGTAATTACGTATGCTCAGAGCACCTTTCAGGGAACACCAGAAAAAAAATAAAACGGAACAACTGTTTAATTTACCCCGAAACGTTTATTATCTTTAGGGAAATTTAGCGGAGTCGTGACCTGACTACTGATTTTGGTTTTCGTCAAAATTTTTGGCTCCAACAATGTTGGACGACTGGAGGGTTTTTTTAATTGCTTACTTTCCAGACATTTGAATGCATGCGGGTTCATTGCCGAGAGACAATGTGGTTACGTGGCGTGGAGTTTTTTATTCTAGAGTTGTTTAATTTTGCAGAAAGCTCGATGAATCGTGGCTACTTAGTTGATCTTGCGATGGATGTACCTTTCACTACCTTTGTTTTAAATGTATAATCGTGAGCTCAGGGTATGTTTATTTTAACGTATGTTCTTGTTTAGTAGCAAAAGTAAGGTTCTAAGTTACTTATATTTGAAGTAAAAATAGAAAAGTAGAGAGCAATTTTCTGTTAGGAAAGTGTTTAAAAAATGTACCTATATTGACAATCTAAAATACGTTATTGAGCACAAGGGACACACGATACAGAAATAAGGACAACAGATACAGAATGGCACAACAGGCGGTCTTATTGCTCATGCAGCAATTTCTTCCAGGCAACCTTTGGGTACATAAAATTTGCAACAGAATAACTATGTATATTACAGCGATGCCACAAGTCGCGAAGTGATGGAGCGTTTAAGTCACAACGACAAGCCATACGACACGTTTCCGCTCCGTTTCGTTGCGACATCGCGCCAGTCGTATTTGTGGGCCGTTATCCACAACTCGACGTCTAAGCGTCTATTCTGTGTGATTCCGGAAACGGCTTGGTTACTCGAGCCTGTCCGATTCCCCAACGCAGCCTAACAAACCTCTAATGTTGCCGACGACCTCAGGGACGCACTAGTTAGGCTGAAGCGCCTAGCGTGGTAGTTGGCGAAGAAGTTCGCACTCCAGTAGCAAGTGTGCTGCTGTCTCCTACGTTCAGGCTCTGCACAAGGGGCTGTACGTGACACCTAGTGTAATCATGTTTCTTTATGCTGCATGAGCAATAAGGCCGCATGTTGTGCTTTTCTGTATATATGTTGTCCTTATCTCTGTATTTTGAATCCATTGTGCTCAATAAATTATTTCTGTACCGTCGGTGAAAAGTAATACAACTCGAGTTGTATCACTTTTGAGTTATTAGCACACACTTCATGTTCAAAAAATTCTCTTTCTTTCTGTCTAATTCTCGTAACTGTAGCTATTATAAATACGGAGATAATTTTTGTGTTTAGTGATATAAGTACTGTTTGTGAAGGATTCATGCTGTTATAACACGTGTAACATAATTCATCTTAACTTGCATTAAAGTGAAATGAAGATTTTCACTAAATATTTTGGTGTAAGTAAATGCAACTCAACATACATTAAAATACACGAAATCCTTGAATTCTCACAGTCCGTGTTTAATGATATAATTTTAGTTGTAACATCAAACACCAAATTTATTTTTTCGTGAAAAGTAATATAAATTAATATATATCAAAATATTTCAGAAAATACGATCTTAGATATCAATAACGTGTCGTGTATAATGATACATACAAGTTCGATTCCATGCGCCACCAGTGTGTATCCTAGGGTGACCTCCGCATAAACCTGTCTATGGGAAGACATTTTGTCTAGAACCACAGCAAACCATATCTGATCCGCATTGCGAATGGGTATAGGTTGAGTTAGTACTTCAGACCAAACCGTGTTTTTTCTCTTTCTGCTATAGCCACCTTGTAGTACTTAATTACAGTACCTCAATAAGTTGTGGGTCCTGATCATGGCGTCGTTATCACCATGGCAGGGTTAGTCAAGAGGTATTTGAGATTTGTCATAACTGTCGTTAGTCTTCTTCCCTTAGCTCGAAGCATAGCTGTTTTACATAGTTTTCTTGATTACATGCAGGTTAAGCGGTGGCAGATTGACCGCTGCCTTCATTGCTAAGGAGGTTGTAGATGTGAAATAATGGCTCCAAATATTATCGAGCTCCAATTAATATGCAAGCCATTCAATACACGCTGGTTAGATCTTTTATGCAAGCGCCGGTAGTGGTATTTTTCAGCTCGGCATCGGCAGCATCGGGATCTGCAACATCTTCTCAAGAGAAGATTACCAGTTTCTCAAACACGTTGAATGGTGTAAATTTGTCGAGCTTCCTCATTTTTATAAAGGGAATAACTGCTCTGAACTCTTGTGCACCACCAGTAATATTTGTTTTCTGTATTTTGATTACATAAGAGAGAATTACGCACAGGACTGTGAAAAATGGAAAGAGGAAGGGGAGGCCTTTGCCCAGCAGTGAGATCTTGTAGGATAGATTAGATTAGAATAAATAATTGGCAACACCACGGGCACAACCCCTTAATTAAACCAGGTCACAAAGTTTGTAAAAATCCCAGGAGGTATTTGAGCTTCTGAAAGGAGTTAGTTGGCTTACATAGTCAATAAAAGCACGCATAATGGACCACTTGTGTTTATGCGGAAAACTGAGCCCATTAAAATAACATTACATATGGGACATTCGAGTATTCATTGAGTCAAGTCAGGGGCCTATGGCGGCTCAGTTATAACCCTGACACCAGGGTGGATGGGGTTGGTAATTCACCTCACAATCCACACGATAGAAGAAGAAGATGGGACATTTGCCCATACATGTTGTGCCGACCCCACCTAGAGTGAGATAAGGGCAGGAGGATGATGATGATATAGTGGGAAGTTTGTCCACTTCACAATAGTGGTCCATACGCGAGGGTAACCGGAAAGTCCCCCACGTGTGCTTACGTGTAGAGTTTTGCGGTAACGAGCTCATTTAGCTTAACCATAACAGACCATGGTCCATGGTGGTCATGGTCATGGTCTGAGGATAGCCCTGTGTAACCTATAGGTTTGGAGGTGAACCAATGATCTTCATTTTCACTACCTATTCTTATCGTCAACATTGATTCGACTCCGTTTATCGTTCTGTCAATGTTGCGGGCTACCATTAGACCGGGAATTTTGATAATTCGAAATATCGAATTTTACTTTACTTTAGGGGATTTTGATTGTGGAATGAGTTGTGATCTTTTAAATAGTTTCAGCAAGAAAGAAGTAACACTTACCGGTTTGTGTAATTTTGGTTTAAAAGTACGCAGGTACATCACCTTTATCTCCAGGCCATACTGCCAGGCTAGCCCGAAACATTCCTAATGACCAGTCTTAATATGATTCCTCTTACCTTCATTTGTTAGGGGTGGAAATATTATCATAATTGAATTTGTAAGATTTTGACTGCAAAAATGAACCAAAAGTGGTTTTGATTAGGGGCGTAGTGTAGTGGACAAAATATGTTTGTAGTGGGCAGCAGTGGTGGTTTTGACCGGTTATTTATGAGTTTTGAGAGTAAAATCATAACAAAAATATCTTATTATCGCCACCTTACACTATATATTATATACGTGTACCATCTTTATATGTATTTATTATTAGAAATTCGTAAAAACATGTATCATTTTACACAATAAAACCGAAAAAATAAGTCATGTTAAACCACTTGACACAAATTCGTTATAGTTTATTGTTTGTGTCAATTGATATAAGTTACGTTTCTTTACTTTTTAAAGAAAATAAATAGAATTTTGCCTTTCTACAACATTATGAAATAAACTTTCTTCCAAGACATTTTGTTTTTTGTAGAATAAGACTGTAAAATTAATAATTGAAATATGATATCTGTACCGTCGGTGAAAAGTAATACAACTCGAGTTGTATCACTTTTGAGTTATTAGCACACACTTCATGTTCAAAAAATTCTCTTTCTTTCTGTCTAATTCTCGTAACTGTAGCTATTATAAATACGGAGATAATTTTTGTGTCTAGTGATATAAGTACTGTTTGTGAAGGATTCATGCTGTTATAACACGTGTAACATAATTCATCTTAACTTGCATTAAAGTGAAATGAAGATTTTCACTAAATATTTTGGTGTAAGTAAATGCAACTCAACATATATTAAAATACACGCAATCCTTGAATTCTCACAGTCCGTGTTTAATGATATAATTTTAGTTGTAACATCAAACACCAAATTTATTTTTTCGTGAAAAGTAATATAAATTAATATATATCAAAATATTTCACAAAATACGATCTTAGATATCAATAACGTGTCGTGTATAATGATACATACAAGTTCGATTCCATGCGCCACCAGTGTGTATCCTAGGGTGACCTCCGCATAAACCTGTCTATGGGAAGACATTTTGTCTAGAACCACAGCAAACCATATCTGATCCGCATTGCGAATGGGTATAAGTTAAGTTAGTACTTCAGACCAAACCGTGTTTTTTCTCTTTCTGCTATAACCACCTTGTAGTACTTAATTACAGTACCTCAATAAGTTGTGGGTCCTGATCATGGCGTCGTTATCACCATGGCAGGGTTAGTCAAGAGGTATTTGAGATTTGTCATAACTGTCGTTAGTCTCCTTCCCTTAGCTCGAAGCATAGCTGTTTTACATAGTTTTCTTGATTACATGCAGGTTAAGCGGTGGCAGATTGAACGCTGCCTTCATTGCTAAGGAGGTTGTAGACGTGAAATAATGGCTCCAAATATTATCGAGCTCCAATTAATATGCAAGCCATTCAATACACGCTGGTTAGATCTTTTATGCAAGCGCCGGTAGTGGTATTTTTGAACCTACACAGCCGTAGATGACAGCTCGGCATCGGCAGCATCGGGATCTGCCACATCTTCTCAAGAGAAGATTACCAGTTTCTCAAACACGTTGAATGGTGTAAATTTGTCGAGCTTCCTCATTTTTATAAAGGGAATAACTGCTCTGAACTCTTGAGCACCACAAGTAATATTTGTTTTCTGTATTTTGATTACATAAGAGAGAATTACGCACAGGACTGTGAAAAATGGAAAGAGGAAGGGGAGGCCTTTGCCCAGCAGTGGGATCTTGTAGGATAGATTAGATTAGAATAAATAATTGGCAACACTACGGGCACAACCCCTTAATTAAACCAGGTCACAAAGTTTGTAAAAATCCCAGGAGGTATTTGAGCTTCTGAAAGGAGTTAGTTGGCTTACATAGTCAATAAAAGCACGCATAATGGACCACTTGTGTTTATGCGGAAAACTGAGCCCATTAAAATAACATTACATATGGGACATTCGAGTATTCATTGAGTCAAGTCAGGGGCCTATGGCGGCTCAGTTATAACCCTGACACCAGGGTTGATGGGGTTGGTAATTCACCTCACAATCCACACGATAGAAGAAGAAGAAGATGGGACATTTGCCCATACATGTTGTGCCGACCCCACCTAGAGTGAGATAAGGGCAGGAGGATGATGATGATATAGTGGGAAGTTTGCCCACTTCACAATAGTGGTCCATACGCGAGGATACGCGGAAAGTCCCCCACGTGTGCTTACGTGTAGAGTTTTGCGGAAACGAGCTCATTTAGCTTAACCATAACAGACCATGGTCCATGGTGGTCATGGTCATGGTCTGAGGATAGCCCTGTGTAACCTATAGGTTTGGAGGTGAACCAATGATCTTCATTTTCACTACCTATTCTCATCGTCAACATTGATTCGACTCCGTTTATCGTTCTGTCAATGTTGCGGGCTACCATTAGACCGGGAATTTTGATAATTCGAAATATCGAATTTTACTTTACTTTAGGGGATTTTGATTGTGGAATGAGTTGTGATCTTTTAAATAGTTTCAGCAAGAAAGAAGTAACACTTACCGGTTTGTGTGATTTTGGTTTAAAAGTACGTAGGTACATCACCTTTATCTCCAGGCCATACTGCCAGGCTAGCCCGAAACATTCCTAATGACTAGTCTTAATATGATTCCTCTTACCTTCATTTGTTAGGGGTGGAAATATTATCATAATTGAATTTGTAAGATTTTGACTGCAAAAATGAACCAAAAGTGGTTTTGATTAGGGGCGTAGTGTAGTGGACAAAATGTGTTTGTAGTGGGCAGCAGTGGTGGTTTTGACCGGTTATTTATGAGTTTTGAGAGTAAAATCATAACAAAAATATCTTATTATCGTCACCTTACACTATATATACGTGTACCATCTTTATATGTATTTATTATTAGAAATTCGTAAAAACATGTATCATTTTACACAATAAAACCGAAAAAATAAGTCATGTTAAACCACTTGACACAAATTCGTTATAGTTTATCGTTTGTGTCAATTGATATAAGTTACGTTTCTTTACTTTTTAAAGAAAATAAATAGAATTTTGCCTTTCTACAATATTATGAAATAAACTTTCTTCCAAGACATTTTGTTTTTTGTAGAATAAGACTGTAAAATTAATAATTGAAATAATATATGATATATCAACGATGACTTTTTTATAGTTATGTGTGTAAAAAGGTATAAGTAGACTTGTATCAATTTACACAATATAAAAGTTGGTGTCAACTGATACATGTAATTTATTTTGATCCTCTACCATTTCTGTTTAGGTTCTAAATATAACTAAATATTAGAAAAGAAACCTTCCATCATCACCTATCGACACATCTAACTTCTGTTCCGTTATTCCTTATAAGTCGCGAGCTAGAATATTTTTAACTTTAAACTCGATTTTCTCAAAACTTGAATTTTGGACTTGTATTACTTTTCACCGACGGTACAGATATATCAACGATGACTTTTTTATAGTTATGTGTGTAAAAAGGTATAAGTAGACTTGTATCAATTTACACAATATAAAAGTTGGTGTCAACTGATACATGTAATTTATTTTGATCCTCTACCATTTCTGTTTAGGTTCTAAATATAACTAAATATTAGAAAAGAAACCTTCCATCATCACCTATCGACACATCTAACTTCTGTTCCATTATTCCTTATAAGTCGCGAGCTAGAATATTTTTAACTTTAAACTCGATTTTCTCAAAACTTGAATTTTGGACTTGTATTACTTTTCACCGACGGTACAGATTTTATCTATCTATCTTTAAAATACCGTTCTGTTCCATCGTATGAGTTGTGGATTACCAACCCCAGCGAACCTTGTGTAAGGGTTGTTATGAAGCCGCCAAAGGCCCCTGTCAAAGCTCATGTAATGACTACGTACTTAAATCAGTAAATAGTAACCGGAACCAACGGTTTAACGTGCTTTTCGAAGAATGGATCATTTTACTTTTGGACATTCAGGTGATTAGCCTGTAATGTCCTAAACAAAGTAGGGATCACAAACTGATTCTCGTGATTATATATCTGCCGGCATCCGAACCTGGGACCTCCGGATCGTGAGCCCAGCGCTCAACTAATGGAGCACAGAGGCCGTTAATACACCGTGACAAGTAATAACAGATGTTACCTGTCTTAGTTAGGACTATCGTGGATGACAGGAAGACCGTATCGTCGCGACGACGCAACGGAGCTAAAGAATGACGCGGGACAACATTGCCTGGCATCACATTTACTTACGCATCTCATTTCATTACATACGTAAGAGTTTCTTGAAAAAGAAAATGAAAAATAAAACCCATTCCAATTCCAAAAACTAAATTAAGTCTGAGTCTCATAAGTTCAAAGTCAAGACGATGAACCTATCTTAATATTCTATACGGGTCAAATGCTGGGAGATCGCGTTTCAATTGTTTTTTGTCTATCATCTCCGAGAATTTATTCGATTTATTTATACTAAATCGAGCCTAGCTCAAGTATGCTTAACAAGGAGGTTTTAGCATGTAGAGGTTTTACGTTACGGTAAAATATGTATTTTAGCTCTTTCAACGTATGACGAATGAATAATTCACATTGAATATTTTATCTTTAGACGACGAACTTGAAATCTCGTATGTTTTAGCTTACCATGTTTTATTTGCTGAGACGAAACGGTTTCAGTTTTAAATAACTGAATAACATTTGCAGTAAGTCAAGTTTTTTTAAGAGCCGCATTTTATTATTTACGAAAGAAAATAGACGATGGAGTTATAAGAAATACCTACTGAATTCTAATGAAATATAAAAAAAAATTCAACATCAAATCTAACTTAGTAGATCTTTTTATTGTTTATTTTATGCGCAAAACCGTGTACAAAATTCAATTTTAAAAAATAAACAAAATCTTAAGTCTTAAAAAAATAACAACGGTATTTTGAAATATTCGAATATTTCTATAGCCAAAAATAAACCCAATATATCGGCAAAAAAACGCTTTCAAGTAATCTCGGAACAAAGACCCAGAGAGTATAATATGAAAACTGATAACTTTCTAACAAGGGTTATTTTCGTGGGATCAAAGAGTTGTTTTACAATGCTATGAAATGTAACATGGTTCCAGAGTAGTTCCGGTCCGAACATCCTTGGAACCCTTCCAAACGCACGAAGATCATATTTCTCGTGATGCCACGTTTATTGCAAGCTTGTGAATGGAAACTGGGTCAGAGTCACGTATTTTGGCCCGTTGTTATTGTTGCGTTTATTAATTTACACAATTTTGTTCCTTTCATGTGTAAATTGTTGCTGTGCTGTACGTCAGGGGGGGTTATTTAGTTCCTGCTCGAACATTGGCGTCTTATGTGCTAGATCCTGTAGCGCGCTTAGATCAAGGGGTATAAATAGACCACAATCCATCATGAAGCAATCCATCTTCTTCGATCGTGTGGGTGAATTACCAACTTCATCAACCCTGGTGTCAGAGTTATTATTGAACCGCCAAATGCCCCTGACATGGCTCATGTAACGACTACTTACTTAATCAGTAATTAGTAACCGGGACCAACGGCTTAACGAGTCTTCCGAAGCACGGTTCATCTTACTTTTTACACAATCAGGTAATCAGCCTGTAATGTCCTGGCCAAACTAGGGAACGAAAAGTGATTTTTGTTATGTGTCCCCACCGGGAATCGAACCCGGGACCTCCGGATCGTGAGCTCAACGCTCAACTACTGGACCACGGAGGCCGTCACTGGACCACTGAGACGAGGCCGTCAGTCCATCTAGCAATCCATCTAAAAAACAGTATTATAATAATTTGACATTTGCGTATATAAATAAATATAAGTAAGCAATGTAAACATAATGTGAAATATGAGGTCATAATGGCCTTTTTAACCGTTGTATGTATTGTAAACAACACAAGCGCTTGTTTGAAGAATCTAATTCGGATTAGATTTTTGTCGATAAAACCAAATATTAATAGGTAGACAAAAAGTTTTAATCGAGGTAGAAAGAAAATTACCCAGATTGAAATAAATTTTAAAAATTCGAGGTATTGTTGGATAAAAGCCATACCAGTTTGTGATCATACTATAATGCTCGGCGCCCTGATTTATTCGTAACTCATAAGTACATCAATACCTAGACATGCCAAAGATCACAGATGAAATTGAAAAGTACAACAAATGGCATAAGGAACGGTTGAGTAACCATCCAAATCCCTTAGCAACAATGCTGGAAGCTAGCAACAGGGTTAAGAGGCTCAAAAGGAAGGATGTTCTTGGCCGCTGAGTACTATGGAAGATGGTGGCATTGGTTGCTTTACTTCTAACTAATCAATAATAACACATCAAATGTGATTAAAGTCTTGCGACTGATTGCAGATATTAAAAAAAGGGTGGGATTTTTTTAAAAACGTGTAAATATTAATCGGTATAGAAATATAAATTTATGATAAACTTCCCGATCTGCCGTTAATCGGATTAGTAGAGGTTAAAAACTAAAACTAGTTTGATGTTTTTTCTCTCTCTCTCTCTCTATTTAAGAGCTGCGCTCTTGTCGGTGGAGTAGCCATTCCTCTCTTCTTCCCGCCAAAACCTTCACCTCCCGATACGACACGACCTGCACCTGATGTCTGATGCCTGATGTTTTTTCTAATACGTTGAAAGTCACTTTACAACATCTTACATTTAAATATCTCAAGAATATTCCTAACTGTTATATACTGTTTCATTTAACAATGCAGAAGAATTATACTACTTACTTCCACGGAAGAAACGGAAGTAATTACCCTCCAGTGGAATATAAATACTGATTATCATCTCCCTAGCATTATCCCGTTTCTCACAGAGTCCGCTTACCTTACCAGAAGATTTGAGAGGTCCGGTATTTTTACAGAAGCGACTGCCTGTCTGAACTTCTAAAAGGTTAGGTCACATAACTCCGTAAATGCATTTCTCGGGAATGTGGGTCTCCTCTCGATGTTTTCCTTCACTGCTGAGCACGTGATTATCATTTATGATCCAAACATGAATTTGAAAATAAATTCGACGATCATTGGTTTAGGCCTGTGCTGGATTCGAACCTCCAACCTCAAAGTGAGATGAGCGTTCTACCAACTGAGCTACCACGGTTCGACGGAATATAAATACTGATACTAACCGTATTTTAATCCTTATAGCTCTAAAATGGACAACATCATAAACTTATCCGCCCAAGTAGTGAAATCAACAATAACTCACGCTAAAAAAAACCTTAATCATAAACTATTTTCTATATAAATTGACTTTGAAAGTGTAAGCTGTTACTTTATACGAGTGTTAAATCTTAAGTAGGCTAAATCCCCTCTCCGGTTGATTGAAGGAGGCCTGTGACCAGCATTGGGACGTATCTATGTTATATCATTATATATTATCGTAAGTATTGAAACTATAATATGTCCCACTGCTGGGCTTTGCTTTTTTCTACATAGTATTATACAGCCGTACAGTATATTGGAATATTAAAATAAATATCGAGGGTTGAAAGCCAAATGGGTTTAAGCGACATTTTGGGCGAAATTGACTTATATATATATTCGGAATCAGCGATTTTTTCCGCGTCGACTGATCTTGGTTTCAGATCAATCGAAGCTACTTTTTGGCGCTTCAACCAATTAGCACTTTGGGTACATTTTTAAAAACCCGTGTTTCAACCGACAAAAAAATGCACAAAATTCTGGGCGGGTGGCAAATCAGTCGTATTCCGGGATATGAGTCGGTCACATAAGCTGTTATGTCTTTTCATTTTCATGATTTGAAGTCTGTTAAAGCGTTTTCCCTGACAGTGTTTTGTTATAGATAAGTCGGTTAAATCATTTGTCCTTAGACGAAACGAAAATAGATTTGGCGCTTAAATCTTTTTGCTTTAATCCAGATTTTATAAATATTGTCGCTTCAACCGTTTTGCCTTCGACAGTTTAAAAGTAAAATTGGCACTTGAACTGTTTTGCCTTTACCGAAAATATTCATAGAATTTGACTTCAGCTATTTATGCTACATTTTTTTAAATTTTTTGTCGTATAAAACAACTATCATTTTCTTTTGAAAGGACTTAAAACGTTTTTCCAAAACAAAAAATAAATAATGTTAACATTTCAGTCATCGCAATTTTGTATGAAACCTTGTGCCCGCATCACTTCAACATATCAAAATAAGTATGGGCAGGTCCTGGTTGGGCGGTTCACACAGCTAAAAATTACGATTGGGAAGACCGGGAGTGTGCGTGTCATCATGTCACCCAAGCCGTATTCGTTGATGGTGACTTCTATTTGTGTCTATCCCAAGTCGTTGTTGTGGTAGACTTTGACGTGGCTAGCGGAACCCAACTTCGAATTGAAGATCTGGTAACATGGCATACAATCAAGCTGGCCAGCCGAGTTTACCGTGTAATTGTAGGAAGGTTTCCGTTGAGTTTTCCGTATTTGGCGTCTTGGACTAAGATTTTCGAGGACTATATCACGCGCTATTCCAGGTTCAGACACACTCATCCCAACTATCAGTTGGCATGTTGAAAGCCACATGTTTGCGCTTGAGTACGTCTTTGTACCGCAGGTATTGTCCACCTTGTTTACAGTTCCTTCTAGACACCTCGAAATAGAAAACCTTTCTGTCATCCATTCGCATGACGTGATCGCACCATCGTAGGTGATCTTTTATGATGAGAGCTTCTATTCCGAATATGCCAGAACGACGTAATACTTCTTTTATTGGAAAACCATCTTGCCGCTTTATGCGAAGGATGGACATTTAAAGTGTTACGTATCAAGTACGCCGCTGAGACTTTGTACACTAATATTTTAAGTTTTCCAAAGGCTGCAACCGCACCTGTTATCCGGGCTGGCAACTTCGATGACTTTGGAGTCATTTCATATTTGAGAACCCAAATATTTTAATTTTGAAACTTCCTCCAGCTCAGCGCCATTTAAAGCAACATTGGAAGAAGCTACATCCCCGAAGCATCCTCTGGATGGTTATTTTAAAAGGGTTTTGCACAAAACTATAAATATTCTGGTGTATGACTTAATTGAATCGGCCATTCCTCGGCCAGTTTGGTTAACTGACGCATAGATGTGAGACGTGAGAGATCAAAAATGATCTTATTCATTTTAGCCTTAATTTCAATTAAGCTATAAATAACAATTCCACAGACTATCCCACTTATGCGTGATACAGAAGCGATATATAAAGAAAATAGACTAGGAACCATGGCTCCATGTGTTATGACATAGCCTTGTTTCGCGCCGTAGGTAACGACGAATAGCTCTGAAAAGTTCTGAAAGTTCTGTTCTGAAATCAAACTGTCGTCATCATGTCGTCATGATATTGTCGTATCAGGATAAGTCATAACTTTTCAGGACAATCTGTTTTCTTTAGAGCAATCCACAAGCCGCGTGAAGCCTCACGCAGCACATAACAAAGTATATGTAGTGTGTGTGTTGTGTGCAATAAAGTATATTTGATTTGATTTGATAACAAAGGCCGATGTTGTTCAAGCCTTTTGGCCTGAATCTGTTTAATAACAAAACCGTACCCCCATATCTCTGTCCGGACAAAATCATCATTGGGTTTCCGGAAGTACCATTTCTGCATCACGGGATAGAATAACGTTAAGGCTAAAATTTAATATCGATCGCCATCGACTCGCAAAGAGGAAGAAGGCTAAAATCATTCCAGCAGCTGACTCCCATATCTTCAGGATGAGTTTGTATAACCAGTTATTAATGTGTAGGCATAATATACAGTTCAGATGGTATTTTTGATGTGTTGGTATTCGTCATCCTTCTTAGCGCGGTAAGAAGTTCTTCAAAGGTCGGGGGTGCCGCTAGATCTTAAGCGAAACCCCCGACCTTGTTGTAACAAACTCGACCGATATGTTGTAACAAACAAGTCACTGGTATTACTATTGGGATTTAAGACATCGTTAAAATGTGTCCAAAGCGCTGCTAATAAGTCTTTCTGATCAGTGAGGCGTTGGGTCTTTTCTTTGTTGTAGATTGAAACTCTCTTCAAAGTTTGTGGCCGAAAACAGTCTTGAAGCTGTCGAAAATCTACCGGAACTGGATTGATAGGAATCAGCATAGAGCTGAATTTTTATTCCACCTGGCATTTGTTTTTGAGACATATGGTGACAGAAAAGCCCGCCTGTAGTTCCCCACGAGCTGATTTTCACGTTAGAACCATCGCACCAATCTTAGTTTTGCGGTCTGGTTTACCAACCAATAACTTCGGTAGAGCAGAGCACAACTATAAAAATGCTCGGCAAAGGAACACCATCTATTTATTATTATTATCAACTATATATTATCTCATCGACAGATGTGTCTGCTGCGATGTCTGACGTATCTCGGCTTTAAAAGCATGATCGAGTTCTGTTATTGTTTGTCAACTTCGACGGTATCTTATGGCCAGCTCGAAGTGGAGGTTTTAGGCGCAAATGTAACAGAAATTTTGATCAAACAAGTCGCTGATCTACCCACCCCTGGCCGCCTCTTAATATGAGAGCAATCAGTACTTCACTGCAGTCTGTCCTAGTACCGCGTACCATCTAGTAGGAGCCAGTGCTTGAAACTTGCATCCAGGCACGTGGTCTTAAATTTTTCATATAAAATTTTTCATACAGTAAATCGGAATCTTAAATTTTTCATACAGTAAATCGGAAACAGGTTGTGATAGTGAGATTAAACTCAGCACAGAGTATAAGCATATTAAGTCTTTTTCAAAGCTATTTGTTTCTTTTATTGCCCGCATTCAGTTGGTGACAGTCATCTGTCATCCGCCATCATACGCGGTTTACCATATACTTAAAAAGTCGAATTAAGCATGTGTAACAATCTTTATGGTTATATTCTAGATCCTGTTTCTTAATTAAATCGATTTACTCATTATATCCGCCGTGATTTTTCCTAATATTGTAAGGTACAAATATCTGTAAATGCCTTGCCCGACTAAAATCTCTCCCAGGAAAAACGGCTTAAGGACCGACTTTATTTCCGATCTTACTAATATTTGGATTTCATACAATTGAAATTAGTAGCGGATGGTCACTTAAGATATTTTCCTTCTCTGTCATATAACCTTTTATGGAGGTTAAGCTGATTTGCCTCTAGTCTTCTTTTTTTAAGAAGTCGTTTAACTCATTTAGCTTTAGTCAAACTAATAAGTGAGAGGTCTCTTAAAGCATTTTGCTTTTAGCCAATATTTGGCTCTAGTGGATATCAACCGTTTTTCCTTCAACTGTAATTTAGTTCAATTGAGCCATTTTGTATTAAGCGACTTCTAAAATCTATAACTGATGTGTTTTTCGAATCAAATAAATACAGAATTGTGCAACGTTTAATTTAAAATAATTCTTAGCATTTTGAACACTTTTGATTCAGTAGTTTTTTTTATATGAATTTTTTTCGAAAAAATAAAACTTTAAATGGCTCTCCTGTAAAGTTCACAAAATGTCGCTTAAACCTATTTGCCTTTCAACCCTCGATATAGTTATAATAAACGTCATCTCGTCCCTTTTTATGACTCTTGACTCTTAAGGGTATAGTAACATTATCTTACATTAATAATTTAAGGTATTAGGAATGTAAAAGTAATGTTTGCATGTCTGTTAATGTTATGTATGTGTTCACCACCCAATCTTTCAAATGAAACTCGTAACATCAGTCGTCGTAGCCGAAAACACGGCACACAGGATTATAATTATTCATAAGGTATCCCATAACATAAACAACCTATATACGTTCCACTGCCGGGCACAGGCCTCCCCTCAATCAACCGGAGGGGGTATGGAGCATACTCCACAACGCTGCTTCACTGCGGGTAGGTGGAGGTGTTTTTAACGGCTAATAGCCGGGACCAACAACTTGACGTGCCGTCCGAAGCACGGAATCATGTCATGTTTTCAGGCAATCAGAGGATTCAAGCCTGCAAATTCCTTACCAAAAAAAGGACAGTCTCACAAAGTGATTTGGATAATGTCCTCATCGGGATTTGAACGAGGACCTCCAGATCGTAAGCCTAACGCTCTTACCACTAGACCACGGAGTCTGTGTATATGCATGTTATGTAATATAATAATATATCGCATCTGTCGCACATCTAAGTCACCATTTAAGTTAAGTGTTGTTTTATTCTTTTTAGGATTTATTTCTCTGTTGTTTTTTTTTTATTTTTTTATGTAGATTGTCGTCCTTTGTAGCGTTAATAAAGTAGCATGTTGTGTTTGCCTATAATTGGACGAGCACTAGTCCAGTATTTGTAAATAGGTTAAGTTATATGTAAAAGTGTTTTTGTCTGTTGGCAAACCTAATAAAAAAATAAAATAAATAAAATAAATCTCTTCTTCTATTTGCTGTAAGTAAATAAAATTATTTTACTCAAAAATAGACAAATCGCCTCACCATTTTCTTTATGTATTAAGGCTTCCCAGACACCCACCTCATTAAATTGTTGTCGAGTGTTGCGACTCAGAATTTTCTTAGCATTTATAAAGCGTAAATTGTTACTCGACGCTGAACATTTTACATGGAATTTCTTGAAACTTTTGTATGGAGTGGAACCTGCTACAGCATAATGGATGGGCTGTACCCACCTGTGCATGAGCTCAGGTCCTGTCCGGTATTATAACGTCACTTAGTTTAATGTTCCCGTTTCTCATTCGCCGGACTGTCTGGGTAAGTAATAATGACAGCTTAGGAACGTTGGAAATTCAAAGTGAAATAAATTTCGCCCCATTTGAAATGGTGTTTGTCATTTATCTGCTTAAAACTATTTTATACTACGTAATTATTTTATGTTCTTGGAGATGTAAGACGGAATATCCATATTTATACCTAGGTACCGACCTAGTAATAACTCTACATATAACCTATACTTTTACGTAGTATAATGAAACTGTAAAATAATATATTATTATTATTCTTCGCTATGACTTTAGATACTAAGATAAATCTAACGACACTAGTGGCTGGACTGACCCACAGTTAAGTGAGTGAACAATACTGGATTCTCACTTCTTTTTTTCGTAACTTATTGTAAATTTACTGCAAATGGCATTAACTACTTGATCTGGATCTCACACTCTTAATCCCACAGTTAGAAGGGATTAGAAATTGAAAAAAATACGCGGTGTGGAGTTTATCTTAACACGATAAAAAAGTATCGTACTAAATAGTTACTTAATGAAAACAAACGTCAAAAGAATTTCCGGCAAAACAGTCAGCAACAAATGTAATAGCGTAACCAATAAGTTGATTCACCCAAGACACCGATACAAGAAAGAAAGGGACGCCTAAAATAACGGAACATATAAACTGAACAAACAATAAGTAAAGAAGTTGTCCAAGAAACGCCTTTGATTGCTTCTGGCAGAGGGAAGTTTGGAAAAGTTTAAGATCTGCGCAAGTCATAGAATTATTACTTGCTAACATAAAAAAATTGCAGCTTGTTGACGTTTTTGAGAATAAACCTAGAAATTCGCTTACTGACTGTTAATTTTATCAATTCAATTCAAAACAATTTATTTCGGATAATACGTATACATCCATAATTTGTTAGTAACAATGCACTTACTTACTAGGTTAGTTAACATATTAACGAATAAAAATAATTAAATAATTCATAAAAGTTTGTTTGTAGTTAAGCAATGTGGTGGAATATGCTCTATAATTATCGTCTCCGGTTAATTGTGAGAAGGCCTGTGCCCAGCAGTGGGACGAATATATGCTGTTTATATGAATTTTATTTAAAAGTGTTCAAATTAAATTTATGTTCTCATGAATATTACAATTTGTCAATAACATTATAGAAAGTGTCACTGTTCAAACAGCGTGCATGTAAAAAATATTAATAAAATGTGTATGAGTACAGGCTTCATTTTATTTTGGTTCTAAAAATTGTTCGAATGGTGGTTATATAGCGATCTTTGGACTATTATGAATATTGTTTTATCTAATCTAAGTCGTGGTAGTCTAATCTAAGAGGCACTTAAACTTCTAATTTTGGTAGTATTTTTTTAATGCGCTTATCACGATCAGCACTTATAAAATATACTAAAAAAACGGTTAGTATTCGAAGTATTTCATTTTTATTTCACTACTTGGTAAGGCAATGCCAAAAGAAGATCTGAATTCTTTCGCATTGTACGGTCACGAGCATTAATATGTATACACTTTGGTGGTATGTCACATTAACTTTTTTGACAAATTGAACTGTAAGTCTCACTAAATGTCAAATATCTTAGTGCGACAGAGTTCTAAAGTGGGTACATTATATTGCTCATGACTGTACACGCTGTCAGAATTTTAGTATTATATTATGGAATTATTATCACTATCAAAGTAAACAGAAGGTCAAATTTTTGTTTTGGTAATTTGAAAAGTCGAAGTTACATTACATTACACGCAGAATTTTTATGAATGAATTATGAATTATGATTTTTATGAAATAAATAAATCAATCATCTGTCTTCTAAATAGTGATTATAATGCCATATGAAACTTAGCTTGGAAAATATAAAAAAAATAATTTAAAAAAGTGCTCACCTACTTATATCATTGATTCATACACAAAAAAGTGCTACTCATAACCTACCCGTGTTGTTTTCTTTAAGTGTGAAACAGCCGTGTTAGTTTTATTTTTTCTTTTTGGTAACTGTACTTACATTATTTTTACTAGTACCCACATCGCTTCACATTGACAGAGATATAAAAAAGTGAGAAAATGTATTTTTCTGGTTATCTATTCGTTGTGTTAATTTCCATAATGGAGGTAAAACCGAATGATGTATCAAGTAGGTTTAAAAAAGCTGGATTAGTACCTAAAGTCATCCCAAATGCGCCCGAAATGAAACTTTGTGTAAGTACTTGTTTTCTATATTGTTGTTTTTTTATCTTAAAAAGGCTAATATTATTATGAACAGGGTATTTTAAAGGCAACATTGAAACAATTAATTTCAATAAGATTTGTTATATTAATTTTTCACAACGCGCATTTTATATTTTATGCGCAAGATTTGACATTTAATGTCAAATTGCAAAATAGACCCTTTGTAGAAATTTCCTTGTCCTAACTGTGGTTAGGCTTTTCTGTTATGTGTAACAGAAAAAGTTGATTTCTGGTTTCTACCTACTTATTATTGTATAGTGTAATTCACCAATAAATAAAACGAATTCTGCTGACATAAGCATTATACAAAATATTTTTTTAACAGGTGATATATAACCAGAATAAAGAAGTAAACTTTGGAACCAAGCTTACATTCCTGGATACACTTTTACAGCCTATAGTATCATGGGATGCTGATCCAGATTGTATATATACACTCATTATGTTTGGTAAGATTGTCTCAACAAAGAGGTTACAAGTATTCATGAAAAGGGTACCTACCTACTTTAAACGCTGACAATTCAAATATAAAAATAGCGTAGCCCACTGTTCTCGATGTTATCTCTCTCTTTTCTTTGCAATTATTATTCCTATCTGATTATAAAGTTTGCCTTCTACGATTGCCTCTCCCACTTTGCTCTATCGGCCACGTAGTGGCTTAGAAACATTGAAGAAATACAGGATATTCTTGATCACTTCTGCACATCGTGTTTTCAAACGTCTTCTGGTTCTGGACCCGGAAATTTTCGGAGTAGCCGTGACACAACTCACATAATAATAGCTGTTATTGTTCAGTTATATTTTTTTCAGATCCAGATGCATTATTTCCTCAGTTTTCTCTACCGGGTCAACTTCTGCACTGGATGGTGGCGAACATAAAGTGCAATGACCTGGACACAGGTGACGTCATAGCTATCTATGAAAGCCCCACCCCTCCGCCACTGAGCTCCCCACATCGCTACGTACTGCTGGTTTACAAACAGAAATGTTATGTTCGATTGGATGATCTGTAAGTATGTTTACATGAAGTTTATAAATCATTGTTTAGACTTACAGGATAGATGAATGTGCTAGTAATTTTGAACATCATGGACTAATGAAACTCTTATTCTTTTGTCTTGGCAGTTCTTTTTTATATGTGTCAAAGGAATTTTGTATTTTCATATTTAACATAACACTACTTATGTAGTGCGGGCGGAAGGCAAGAGGGAAACCACTGCCCTATTTTTCCGTAAAAAAGTAGCATGGAAAATGCTGCACCGACAAGAGCGTAGCTCTTCAATTCTATTTCAACATTTTCAGGACTACGATCACGCGTGTTAATTTCAACATCACCGATTTTAGTAGTAAACACGATCTCGAGGGTCCTGTGTTCGGAAACTTCTTTTTGGAGCAGTTCGATTTTTCTATAAACATACTTTTTTAATCCTGGTATTAACAACAATAAGTGTATTTATTTTAAAATGTCAGTTAAAATGATTACAATTATAATCTTTGTCTCACAATGGGATGTGATGGTTTTTATATTTTCCACTTTAACACTCTCTTCCCTTGCACCATAATCAAAGGCTACATGAACTAGAGCATGCCCCCAACAGCAACTAAGTTTTTCTCCACTGTAACATTCACTTCCCTTGCAATACGATCAATGGACACATTTACGAGAAGCACGCCCCCAACAGCCGTTAAGTTTTTTACCATTGTAACATTCACTTCCCTTGCAATACGGTCAATGGACACATTTACGAGAAGCACGCCCCCAACAGCCGTTAAGTTTTTTACCATTGTAACATTCACTTCCCTTGCAATACGATCAATGGATACATTTACGAGAAGCACGCCCCCAACAGCCGTTAAGTTTTTCTCCACTGTAACATTCTCTTCACTTGCAACGCGATCAATGGATACATTTACTAGAGGCATGCCCCCAACGGCCGCTAAGTTTTTCTCCATTTTAACACTCTCATCCCTTGCACCACGATCAAAGGTTACATGTACTAGAAGCATGTCCCCAACAGGCGCTAAGTTTTCTCCACTTTAACACTCTCATCCCTTGCACCACACTCAAAGGATACATGTACTAGAAGCATACCCCCAACAGCCGCTAAGTTGACAATACCCGTTACAAATATGTCGAGACAAGATACCAACTTCTCAGACTTTGTTCGACCGTTGGTCTCTAAATCGGTAACTTTCGTGACGCCTTTTATTGGACCTGACTTGTATATTTCTCGGTCTATGACTCGATTTCGTAATTGTATTTTGGTATTTTTTAAAGTATTCTGATGCTTGTATGCTGGACCTAGGAGGACGTACATTGACCAAATTGGAGATATCCTTAGTTTAGTACGATCTATTCTGCGATTAATAAATGTGGAGGAAGCAAGAGAAGTGTGTCAGGATCGAAACAAATGGAATTCCATAGTCTTTGCTTACCCCGGTGGGAAATAGGCATGAGTTTATAATAATATATATGTATATTGTATGTATGAATTATATGTAAGTAGTATTAAACAGGACGACCAGTTCAGTATAATTTATTGATTGCATTATGATAAGATAACATTTTACAAATGCGCGGTAACAATTGGATCTGTCAAAGTAGGTAGGTACGTAAGCTGGTGTTGTGACGTTTATGAGCATAGTGATATATCAGTCGATATTATAACGATCGATTCTTTTCTATCCAACAGTAGCTAGGTAAATGTATTGCCCTGACATATATTTAAAAAATACGAGAGCAATAAAACGGGACGATAAAAAGCATTGTACCGCCTCAGGGGTAACGATTTACAAATATCAATATGCAGTCATTAATATATTTAAAATATTTCCCATATTTATATACCATTAGTTACGGTAGCAATTTATTTATTGGTTCGCAAACAGGATTCAGTTCTGTACATAACTGAGTGCTGGTATTTTATATTATCAGACGTACTTGTAAGTATTCGGAGATTCTCAATCGAATAAAGCATCGCAGCTTCGATCTATGCCCTCACAGAAGGATGGACCCAAGCACAATATTTAATTTCCTTCAAAGTTCATAGTCCTTCTAGGTCTTCCTCTGCCAGCCCTACCATCAACTCTCGCTTTATATTCTGCTTTCGCAATAAAATGCCGGTTTAAAATAGTAGATTATAATTCTTAGCCTGCTTGTCATGGCAGCTTTGCGTTGAAATAATAATGAAGTTAGGTGAAGCTGAAAGTAGGCACGTATAAGATAGAAGGACCTTTCCTTCTTCTTGTCCGTAAGGAATTGAGGATGAATTGAGGAAAGTCTTAAAGCAATGGCAAAAATACTAACAAATGTATCTACTGTTTACAACAGTATTTAGCAGCGGTCGCAGATATCCATAAATAGGCTAGTTTCCAAGCAGTCAAATCAGCTACTTTTTACTAAACGTCAAAACACGAAATTTCTATGGAATTTGTATGAAAAAATCACACTGTGACGTCATAGAAAAACGTGATAAAATGTCGGACTTATAGATAGATAGATAGATAAAATTCTTTATTGAGCACAATGGACACAAAATACAGAGATGAGGACAACATATACAGAAAAGCACAACAGGCGGCCTATAATTACGCTTTTCTCGATTAAAAATAATTAATAAGTCAAATAGAAAAAAGACAATGTTTTTGGTTAGTTTTAGATCTGTCTTTATTTAGTAATCAGAATTTCATAATTTCTTTTTACCTTGTACACGACCCAATTAGAGTTATGGCCAAAAGGACCTATGTTGGGATCATCTTTGCTCAGGCGAGTCCTCCTCTAGTCCACCAGCTACAGGTGGCACAAAATCGTATCTTGCGATAAACTTCAGAAGTCATGTGGTATGAAATTCACCATAATATTCTGAGTCTCCCTACCATTTTGCCCAAATAAGCTTCGAAATGTGCGGAAAACTATATCATTTTTAATTATAAGTTAGTGACGCGGTGTCGTATACTACATTTGAAAACATAATATCTCTAAATTGTAGCACCAAAGCAAAAATTTCTAGCGTAAATACTAAAACTAAACTGCTTTGTGCGCGAATTTTGTCGAAAACTACAATCAAAAGCGGAGCCAGTTACGTGAAATTTTTTGGCACCGAACAACCTAAACAAAAACTTTTCACCAGACGGACTTTATTCACCGACCGTAGAAGCTTACCAATTCAACGCTTTGTAACCAAGTATCCTTCCTATTCTTAGATAAGTATTTTATAAAATATACTACTGTATTCACTGCGATCTATAAGGGCGACGTCACACACACGATGCGATTTGGCTCCGCTTCGTTGTGACGTCACAGCGTGATTCTTCGTCGCGTCGTCGTCGAACATACCATAAATTTTAACTGAAACGTAACTCTTGCTTAACTAATTCTAGAGGTTAAAAATCAAATCTAATACATGTATTGTATAACTATAGGTTAACAAAATAATAAATTAAATAAATAAATAGTTTATTTTAACGTTTTAATTTTTAAATTATCTTTCCAATTGTAGTTTGCATTCCCAACACAAGTATCTGATTACTTACCTGGAAAACCTGTTCACTAATTATTATTGTAACTGATTTACGGATATAAATTCGTTTTTTTATTTATAAATAATGCGATGCAAACCTACTCAATATGGATTTTTTATAGGTATCCTTTTTGGACTTTTCCGTTTCGAAACCAGAGTGCAATGGCAACCATCGTATAGCACTCGCTTACCTTAGAAAAAGATTAGGTATGAAAATATATCTTTGTATATTTATTTATTGATAAAATATCGTCGAACTTTCTGCCTACGGCCTTAATTTTAAAGTTGTAGTTGTGTAATTTAATTTATCGTTAGCCAAAATTGGCTGATTTATTTCCGTTACTCAAATCACTGTTCATCAAGCGAAAATAACCTACACAGGAATTTCCGTTGCTCTGAAATACGTACTTACCCTCTGCAAATAACTAACATCCGTGTATTTGCCGTCACTAACCAAAAGGGGACAGGATATGTTGCTTGATTGCGCACTTCCATAGGCCCCGGAAATCTACCAACCCCATTGTCTAAGTATTGGTACGTTAGTATTATAATAAATATGATCTGTGGTATTGGCAAATTGCCTTTTGACTAATTTTCACACACACACACACACACACACACACACATATATACATATTATTATATGCACGCGAACACACACTCGCACGCACACACACAAACACAGACAAATAAAAATAGACATTTCGTACTAACCGAAGTACTGCTTGAAAAAAAAGTTGCTACTTCATTAACACTACCGAATTATGATTCATTAGTAATAATAAAATAGTCCAGCACAAGACTCATCGCCAAATATAACAAAATTACACTAAGCTACTACTAGACCCGCATAATAAACCAGCCAAGCCTGTCATGTTAAAGCTACAGGATATACGCGAAGTTTATACAGAAAATTATTCCCAACATGGTGAGAAATATCCTTTAGTTTCAGCCGTGGCGGTAGACAATGTAGTACAAATACCAACGTCCTGCAACTCTTGGTTCGTTAGCGCTTCGTCCCGAATCACGCCGCAAACTGTAAAATAAAGTTGCTCCGTGAAATACGCTTTTATATTTTTATGTGGATATTTTGTTGAGAAAATTGGGCCAGAGAAAACACACGTGGGTTTGATATGAAATTTTACGGTGAGTTTATGAGGTTTTCGTTAATATACTGGGGTTGGGCGTGCGGATAGTATTTTGATAAAATGTTGTTTGTTTTGATGCGGGCACTATAAAATTTCACCTTTATTAAAAAGTATAACTTTACATTCTTCCTTACATGTTCATAGGTAAAAAGAAAAACTTTGAAATTACCATGTCGCTTAGTTGTAGGTAAGTACGGTCACGAGTACTTATATACACTTTGAAACCATGTCACATTAACTTTTTTGACGAATTAAACTGTAAGTCTCATTAAATATCAAATATGACAGTGCGACAGGGTTCTAAAGTGGCTACATGATATTGCTCATGACTGTACGTTGTTCTGAATATTCCTGCATTCTGCATAAAACCACGCCCGTAATTGGTAATGGGATAGGCAAAGCTAAACGTAATCAGAAGGCGACGACAACTTACCTAAATCAAGCTTTACGATGAATGTGCGTAAATAAACACAACCGCCTTTTTCTTTCCATGTGGGTTGTGAGGCGAATGACCAACCTCAGCAACCCTGTTGTCAGGGTTATTATTCAAAATATATAATACTTTACCTTTATAGACCTACAGGGTATAACGTAGACCCCTTGCCCAGGGATACGGGTGTAGACCTCAACGGTTGCAGAGGCGAAGATGGGAGCCATCGGTACAGCAATGCAGGACGTAAGGGGCAAGTCACAGGGACTGTAACCTGGAACCTGACAGAGGGCAGCAGTAACTGTCAGTACTATTCAGAGGCGGAGGACAGGAGTTCTAGCATGGCTTTGTAATAAACTACTCTGGGCGCCATCCCACTTGCGTCATACAAAGTACTGCGGGGCGGAAGGCAAGAGGGAAACCACTGCCCTATTTTTCCCTAAAAAAGTAGCATGGAAAATGCTGCACCGACAAGAGCGTGGCTCTTAAATTGATGATGATAATACTTTATTTCGGACAAATTTACATCCATATCTACTAACCTAAAATACAGGAAAGAAAATACTTAAAAGCTATAAAACACCATAATGGCACAGCTTAAATGCTGATGGGTCCAGTGCTTTATAAAGCTGCTGTCCCACCTATCAGCTATTACAGCCAGGATGCTGTTGGTGCTTATTGAGCCGCCAAGTTCCCTGACATGGCTCATGTACTCACTTATACATCACATCATTACATCAGTTACTACAAACTGTAGCCACCGGACTTTGGAAGCACGGATTTCTTTAATCGCTTCATCTTGCAATGTCCTGGACAAATTAGGTTCAGTCTAACTAAATATTTTTTGTTAGACGTTTCCCCACCGGGAATCGAACGAAGAACCTGCGGATTGTGATCTTAATGCTCAACAACTGGACCAGGAAGGCCATCTAATATTCATTATAAATTTAAGAATACGGGTGAACAATATCTAAAAGAGTAAAATAGGAAATCTCGTTTGAAGCAAAACAAAATTGGGGCCGAAATAATTAATGATACAAAAATAATAATCTACCTTCCTAAATGAAAGTAGAGGTAAGTATTCGCTTCTTAGAAATACAATAGAACAGGAAATTGAGGGAGGAAATTAACCGAACTGTGAATAGAAGCTTCGGAGCACAAAATTGATTGAATTTTAAACTTTCGCTACTTGTAGTCTTGTAGATCTGAGTTCCAACCAGCTCTTTGGCTAATTACTTAACTCCCTCTGTGCTGTTCTGACTTCCTAGTCTTCTGACGCAACAAATAAATAAAAAAATCCCGAGGAACTGGGTTTTTGAAAGTTAGATTGAAGTCATTTGAAGTCGTGTTTGTACGGAAGCTTCCTACTTAGAGTTTCGATGGATGTTTCTTTCCCCGTAGTTTTAAGTACTCATGTTAGCTAATGAAGGTATTATTTGAGAACTGTTTCTTTAAAGCACAATGCACGTTTAATGGAGTAGCGAGCTTAAGAAAATGATAAGGAAAACACATTGCTTGAACTGATAAGACATAAGTAAAGGCTACCAACTAGTCAAATTAGTAACTTTATACTAAACATCAAATCATCATCCTTAGCATTGTCCCGTTTTTCACAGGGTCCGCTTTCCTAACCTGAAGATTTAACAGATCCGGTTTTTACAGAAGCGACTGCATGTCTGACCTTCCAACCAGCGAAGGGAAATCCAGCCCAATACAGGTTAGGTTAGGAATTCGTGTTTTCCTTCACCGCTGAGCACGTGATAATCATTTATGATCCAAACATGAATTCGTTAATAAATTAGACAATCTTTGGTTTAGGCCTGTGTCGGATTCGAACCTGCGACCTCAAAGTGAGAGGCATGCGTTCTTCCGACTGGGCTACCACGGCTCACAAACCAAACACAAATAAAAGACAAAATTACTGGAGTAAGTATAAAAACCACGCCGTGACGTTATAGAAAAACGCGATAAAATATCGGACTTATTATTACGTTTTTGTTGATTAAAAAATAAAATGTTTCGGTAGTTATACATACATTACATACACAAAATCACGCCCGTAATCCCTAATGGGGTGGGCAGAGCCACAAGTAATCAAAGACAACTTGCAGCCACTGTTGATACGAAGTCCAAACATGGATATGATGAACCTTATGGTGATAAGGGATCAGCCTATCGCCCATAACATTAGTCCATCATGTTAGAGGATACAATCCCTCTGTCGGTTTTTACGACATGCCCGGGAAGAGAAGCAGCTGAACGTGTTCGTGTTCGGTAGTTATATATCTATTTTTATTAAGTAATTAGAATTTTATATTTTATTTTTGACCAGGGATACTAGCCAAATATACGTAAGTAATGAAAATGTTAATGACTAGTAAAATTAATGAATCAAAAACAGTTAAAAAAATCGATTCTAAAATACATTCTAAAAAGCTTGAAACAAAGATATATACAGTCATGAGCAATAATGTACCCACTTTAGGACTCTTTCGCACTAACATATTTGACAGTTAGTGAGACTTACAATTCAATTTGTTAAAAAAAGTTAATGTGACATGGTACCAAAGTGTATACATATTAATGCTCGTGACCGTACATAGCGGTCAGACCCAAAACCGTACTTTTTCTTCGCCCTAGACGGTAAAAAAAAAAATTAGCTTTTTTCAAACGTAATATTATTTCAAAGGTGACTCTTCATATTATTTTATAAACAATCATAATTCAATAGACTATATACATCCCACTGCTGGGTATAAGGCTCTTCTCATTCAACCGCAGGGGAGATGGACCATACACATAGAAAGAAAGAAAAAAAGAAACATTTATTACTTCCGGACACCACAGACACAGACAGACAGGTACATTACACTTAACACAGGACAGAAACCACACGGAAATAAATAAGTACATAGACAAAAAAAAAATATACCAAAACAAAAAGAAACACAAACCAAAATCATAAAAACAATAATAAATGAGTTTTTTTATAGATAATAGTTGGGAAAATACAGTACAAAAATACTTTATTGCACTTAAAATATAACCAATAGCTACACGGCCTCAGTGGTCCAGTGGTTGAACGCTGGGCTCACGATCCGGAGGCCCCGGGTTCGAATCCCGGTGGGGATATATCACAAAAATCACTTTGTGATCCCTAGTTTTGTTAGGACATTACAGGCTGATCACCTAATCGTCCGAAAGTAAGATGATCCGTGCTTCGGAAGGCACGTTAAGTCGTTGGTCCCGGTTACTACTTACTGATCTTAGTATGTAGTTGTTACATGAGCCATGTCAGCGGCATTTGGCGGCTCAGTAATAATCTTGATACTAGGGTTGTTGAGGTTGGTTTTCCACCTCACAACCCACACGATAAGAAGAAGAATGGCTATAACGGCGTATTGTTTGATTCGAGTATTTTTTGCTACCCGACTTCGACGAATCAAAAGTGGAGTAAGGAGGTGTGGCTTTCATATTTTTTCCATACTAATTTCGTCCCTAATCAAGGCCGTGTTATTGTAATTATTTTTGTCCATCTGTCTAATAACTGATACTTATGTCATACATTCGTTTATAATAACATACCTGCAACGTATCCCACTATTATTGATTATTGATAAAAGCGTGTCGGCGCTGCAGTAGCTCCGTCGTGGGGTATTTGTTGTAGCGTTTTTGTTGTATCTAGTTGTTCGTTGCTAGGTCTGGGTTTAAGATTGCTTCAAGGAAACTTTCTTTCTTGAAGGGGATTGTTTATTAATTAGTATCTTACGCCACATGCAATGTGTTTAGTATAGCGCGCGTACGCGATCGTTGTCGCGAGAATAGAATAGGCAGAATTATAGATGAAAGGCCGGTTTAAAACCATTTAAACCAATCCGTTTAAAACCGAAATCAACCATTTATTTCAGTTAAAACGGCTGCTGTTGATGACTATGTTTTTGTTAATTATAACTTCATTTTCTTGATTTTGCCGAGGTAGGTATATAACGGAGTACCTATAAATTGCGTAAAGAATTTTTGAATGTTTAATAAGTATACTGTTATAAGGTACTTTTTATTGATTTTCTATAAACTAATAATAGGAAACATGACGTCAAAACTTGCCTAAATTGCCTAAAAATTGACTGATAATTACATTTAAAACACAGTTCTATTATTGTTGTAGGCGAGTTTTCAACGCTTAAACCAATTTATTTGTGGTTTAAAACGGCAACATTTGGTTTTAAACGTTTTAAAACGGTTGTTTTCCATCTATAGGCAGGATATGTGCGTCATAGACAAGATAGACCGTCAGAACCGGAACGTCGTCGGTGTTGCCATTGGTAAATATTTTCGGATGCGTTCACGTTGTCGTGAACACTGCGGGTTATGAGTAAGTAATAATAATACTAATAATAAGTGGCAACATTGGTCGAGCAGGCGCCATAGTCCCCCTTAGCTCCAGTATCCCGGTCCACTAACCCCCAACCCAATAGCCCAGTTCCCTTTGTTCCCATAATTTGCAATAGTCCTACACGAACCGGGGATTGTCTTTGGGTGCACTCCCATAGTGCATACAGGGATAATCGCCGGTTGGTGTCACACCACGCACGGCCCCACGCACGCCTTCCAAAAGTCCGGGCCTCCATAGGCCCGAGATATGAAAAAGACATACAATAATAATAATATTTATTGACAAAAATATCGGTACATAGTTTTCCTTAAGTTAAGCATAATTGACATGAATATAATTGAGTAGGTACCATAGCCGACTAAGTATATAAATACTTGTATTTCAGTCTATGATGCCTCTCTCCTGGAGAAAGACACAAAAATATAGCCAGCATACAATCCTATGTTTCCGACAGAATCAACAAAAAAGTTATAATAAAGTTATTATCATACAAAAGGTTGTGAACCTCTCTTTGTGTAAGATGTAAGTGTACGTGAGTGATTGTGAGAGGGTGTGTGAGAAGAGTAAATACAATGTTCTTATAACTAATCATTAAATTGAATACATAGTAGATTTTTAAAGGATTCATACATAAGTTTAAGGGTCTGACTGATAGTGAAGTATATAGCTACTTCCGTTTAGTTGAAATATTTATTATAGATTAATCGATTATTTACCCCTAAATAATCTCAATATCAATATGCCTATCAATACTATCGATATTGAATTTCTAATATAGATATAATTGTTGAATCGATTATATAAATAAATAAATAAAATACTATTATTTTTTAAGTTTATTTCGGACAAAGTCCATAAAAAAGGGTTTTATTTCTGTAAATCTATAAGAAACAAGTTACAGGGGCTTCCCTAAAAGTAGTCAGATAACACTTGTGATGGGAATGCCTCGCTCTTCCAACGCAACCAGTACAATTTGATTTACACTATATTGTCTTAAAGTAAAACTTAGGTAAATTAAACAAAAAATGTAAATAGAATGTTAGTATACAAAAGAGTTATAAACTTGTGTTAGTAAGACATTAATCGGGCGATCGTAAATACAAACTGTAACGAAGCATTTCGGACCAACGAGCCTTGTAGCGACATCTTGTGGTTTCTGGCGATATAATGTTGTTTCACAGATCACAGATGGCGCTGCAGGGTTATCGATGGGCCCGAACATTTTAATAATTTTCTTTTTTTTTCTAAATTAATATTTAATTTATCTGCAACATTTATTCTAAATTATATCATATTTTTGGTTTAGTTTTGGATTTATTTGGATCAAACAAATCGATCGTTTGTTGTCAGTGAATCGATAACGAACTTATAAAGTGTGTTGCTCCATCCACTTTTTTAGAAGGGGGGAGTCCCACCTATCACTATATGGATTCATCTCCCTAGCATTATCCCGTTTTTCACGGGGTTCGCTTACCTAACCTGAAGGTTTGACAGGTCCGGTTTTTTCCAGAAACGACTGGCTGTCTGACCTTACAACCCGCAAAGGGAAAACCAGCCCAATACCTACAGGTTAGGTCACATACCTCCGAAAATGCATTTCTCGGGATTGTGGGTTTCCTCACGTTGTTTTCCTTCACCACTGAACACGTGGTACTCATTTATGATCCAAATATGAATTCTAAAACAAATTCGACAATCACTGGTTTAGGCTTGTGCTGGATTCGTACCTGCGACTACGTTCTACCCACTGGGCTATTAGGCACGACTCCGATTATATGGATTATAATCAATATAATTGTAGTATTTCCAATATCGGTATGTGTATGTATCCATGTATCGGCATATAAATATTTAGATTATTTAGGTGCTTAGAAAATAATCGATTATTAATCGATATACAGTCGATTATCGGGCCACACTACTTCCGTTAAATATTATAAATATTTAATAACTAGTCTTCTTATCTGGCCTGAAGTGTCTCATTGCTGGGAAAAAGAGTTACTGTTACCGAACTATCGATAGTTAAATATCGGCAACTCAAATTCAAATTCAAAAATATCTTTATTCAATAGGTAACATAGTTACACTTTGAATCGTCAATTTTACATAACGACCGTCTCATCCGCTTAAAACTACTGCAGCTTCTCACAACCTGTATAGCCGGGGAAAAGAAGCTGCAAGAAAAACCTCGGCACAGGGCCCTAGTGCCAGTTCAAGTCCCGTCCGAATCAGATTTTATTCTATTTAATTTTCTTTTTGTGAATTTCTCTAATACTTTGTTTTTGCTACGTTCCATTTTTTTTTGTTAGTTTGTGAGTTTTATGTACGTGTATCTCCAGATCTTTAGCATTCATTGTCAATGTACTATTGCCAATTGTGCTAATAATTCGGACAAACGGAGAAACCGTATTGTCCCCGATAACATGAATTTGCGACATGCGACACGTTCATTGCTGTGTGGACTCAGGGAAAACAAGACATACGAAATTATCGGACATCCTACTAACATTCTATGAGGACAGGCTTTCTGCATCAACTAACTTGAATCCGAAATACAGTAAATTTAGAACGACTGTACTTTATTGTACAACGACATATACAAAGGACATAAAAATATTGAGTTTTATGATTTTTATATGATTTTTCTTCTAGTAGTTGATACAAGTTTTTCTCTATCCATCATTAGTCGGTGTTATGTATAATGACTGTTGTATTTATAACTTGTTATCACAATTAGGGGGTGCGCATCACTTCGTTGATATTGATCTTCCCTACTTTTTTTTTAAAATTACGGTGATGAAAGCTTAGGCCTAATTCTGGTGAATAAGCAAAATGAAGAGATTTCTGTAACACAAACCTTTAATTCGAAATGCGGTTTACATTTTCAAAAATATACTTATAGGTAAGTATGTATATATACAGGGTTAGTGACACCGTAACGAATACCGAAGGGAATGATTCAGACCGCGATTCTGAGTTAATATCAAATGAAATTCCCTCTCGGAAAATTGATGATTTTTTTTTTGTTTTATTTTTAATTATTTTCTGTTCCATTTTTTTTTTTTAATTTATTGTTGAAAACATTTTACATAAAGATACAATTGAATCGCATTGCTAAACCTTGCAGGTTTGTCTCAATGCAATATTCCGTTATTGTTACAGTTTGTACTTCAGAAGTA
Organism: Pectinophora gossypiella; assembly: GCF_024362695.1. NCBI lineage: Eukaryota > Metazoa > Arthropoda > Insecta > Lepidoptera > Gelechiidae > Pectinophora > Pectinophora gossypiella. The sequence goes on from NC_065407.1 coordinate 14,451,585, forward strand.
TACCATTAATTAATAACACTATTCAACAAATAAAGTACACATGTCAAACGCCAAACGCATACATGGACGAAAGAACTGGTAGGATAGGTAATTCCGTACTTTTCCGACGGAAATTTCCACTTTATATCAACTCAGAATCATGGGCTCAATCATTTCTCAAAGTTTTCGTTACGATGTCACAAACATCCTGTATATTTCAATCAATCAATAATACTTTATTTCACAACAACATATACAAAGGACATACGAATAAAACATAAGCACAATAGGCGGCCTTATTGCTAAACAGCAATTTCTGCCAGGCAACCTTAGGGTATATTTCTTGAAGCATTGTAATTTTGCTATTCGTTTGGTTGATGAGGTCCCCAAACCCGGCTCCGTGATCTAGCGTTTAGAGCGGTAGACTCACGATCTGGAGGTCCGGGTTCGACATTGTCGAAAACACTCTGTGAGACTGTCCTTTGTTTGGTAACGACTTTACATGCTTAAATCACCTGATTATCTGAAAAAGTAAGATGGTTTCGTGCTTCAGAGGGCACGTTAAGCCGTCGGTCCCGGCTATCAGCCGTAAAAACATCTCCACCAACCCGCAGTGGAGCAGCATGGTAGAGTATGCTCCATACCAGGTTGATTGAGAGGTGGCCTGTGCCCAGCAGTGGGACGTATATAGACTGTTTATGTATATGACGTGTACGTATAAGTGGTAACAGACAAAGAGAGTTAATAATATTAGCATATAGAAGTCACGACATTATTAAAAACATCATGGAAGGGAATTTAGACGGAAAGAGAGGACAGGAAAGCCCATGTTTAGATGGAACAAATTAAAGATAAGGTAAACGTGGTGTCTTATAAAGAATGCAAAGAATTGGCTCTTGATAAACAAAAATGGAGAATGCTATACCGACAAAAGCGTGGCTCTTAAATTAATGATGATGATTATGTTTTATACTTTATTTATTTATTCACAATAAATTACAAAAACAACAACACGAGCTAATTATAAATAGAAAACCTCCTCCAGCGCGCCACACTGAGGCAGAGCGCCCAAAACGCTGGCAGCATTTCCCCTCTGAACTGCCAGGCCTATTCTCTGCGCAAAATAACTGCCAGCTCTCGTATCGCCAGTAGCCTCAATGAGACGATGATGATTTCATTATTAGTCTCAATTTTCTGAAGGAATATAATCTAAACCCACGCTCATCAAGTTCTTCACTCGTACTAATCAAGTGTAAACCGTAGAATAGTTCTCGTTCACCATGTGTGAAATTGTCCACTACTAGTTTCCAAACTAAGCCTCCATGCCCTCAAAATTAATTAAAAGTTCCCCCAATTTATCCCCTGTCGATGGAGGGCGCGTGTTTATACTTTTTGCTAATCGCATGTTCAATATAACTTTTAATTGCCAAGTGGACAGACCTTGTATGTTTATCTTTAGTTTTGCGAATAAAACAATAAGCAATAAAGAAGTTTGTTTAACAAGCTAATAGTGCTTATTCCAGTACACACCATGTTATTTTATTTTATGTTATACCTGTCATTTTTTATCCGCCGAAAAGGAAAGTGACGGGTAATCAATCAACAAGGCATACAATTTACGGAACACACGTCGATTTTAGACAAAAATTTAAAAAACCCTTCCAAAATTTTACATTACAGAATAACAGCTTATTTTATTTTCCCGAGTTATTCATTAATTTACTCATTCATTGTAATAAGTCCTCCGTCCCTTTCCTTTTCGGCGGATGAGAAAATGACGGGTATAACTCAAAATAAAATTAGGAGTTGCCCGCAGGAATCGGGGCTATTGGCATACGAAGTGTGGAAAAACAGAAGAAAGGAGACAGTGGGAGGTATTCCAAAAAAAAGATGTTTGTATTATACAGGTGATCAAATACTTTACAATGAAATAAGAAAATATTTCCTTGAAATTCTTCCCAATGGTAGTGTTACGGGAAATACCACAGTATTTCCAATGCCCGGTAAGAAAACTTGAATTGAATATTTAGTCCACTATTTTAAATACGCACTTCATAAATCTACTCATTTTGTAACATCCTTATAGTTCATTAATAACTTCATAATATTCGTAGATCGGACAGCTCATTCAGTTACTTGTATAATGTACCTATACATTGTACAACTGCAAAAGATCGGTCATAAGTTGTCACTTATGCCCCCGCAAAATATTAAATAGATTTCATAATATTTCCAATTAATATTAATTTATTTATAGCAAAGTCACTGGTAGTAGGTACAATCAAAGACCTAAAGTTCAGTGGTGAAATGATGAACCATTAGTTGTCATAATTTTAAAATTTATGTTTTTGTATGTGTTTTTGGTCTATTATAGAAACAACATGAACCAGGAGGTCTTAAAAAAAAATATTAATAAATATAAATAATATTCATGTGTAAAATTAAGCTCTGCGCAGTTTATTTATTAGAGAAATAACAAACACATATCTTATAAATAAAACACCACCTCCAAAGCGTCAAGTTCCGTGCCATCAAGTGTATTTGATTTGGTTTGATTAACTGAAACATAGTTGTAAGTAAATAGTTTGTAACATTACAAAAGTGAACGCTCGTTGATAAGCGCATCGAGATGTTCAAATATTACCACTATTATATAATCGATATATTTTATTGTTACATTAGTTACGCTGCGAGCGTATTCCAAGTGAGTGACCATCTTTACATTTTGTATGGACAAAAATACGGAAACTGGTGGCTTGTCGTCAGTAGTCTTTGACATCACGTTCCTCTTTAACGAACCGTGGCGGTCTAGCTCCATGTTTGGACATCGTGTTATAAATCTCAATACCAAGGTTTCTTCTGGTCACTTTTAGAGTTGGAGCTCTGCCTAGACGAATATGGATGCCTCCACATGAGACATTTCATGCAACCTGTTTTGTTTTTAATTTATTGCTGGAGTGTTGGAAACATTAAGATATTACTGACAATAGATTTTTACTAATAAGTGGTAACACTTTACATAAGTTTTTATATCTCAATATTGCCCTACCACAACGTGACGAGGCATGCTTACTTATTGTAACTTTTCTAAAATCTCAATAAAAAGGAGTTTAAGTTTTCACCATCGCCACCACCACGCCACGACGGAAGACACCTCCACTTACAGTGCGGCATGGGCCGTACATGGAGAGAAAGAGAGGAAGGGAAAGACCAAGAAAAGCTTACATAGAACAAATGAAATACAAGTCCTATAAGGAAGTGAAAGAATTGGCATTTGATACATAATAATGCAGAATGCTACACCGACAAGACCAACTCACTGTCAGTACTATTCAGAGGCAAAGAACAGGAGTCCTAGTATGGCTTTGTAATAGACTACTCTGGGCGCCTTCTCACTTGCGTCAGACAGAGTACAGCGGGGCGAAAGGCAAGAGGGAAACCACTGCCCTAATTTTCCTTAAAAAAACTAGCATGGAAATGCTGCACCGACAAGAGCGTGGCTCTTAAATTGATGATGATGACAGTGACAAGAGCGTGGCTCTCAAATCAATGATGATTATTGATCTGAAAACATAAACAGATATATTAAACGTTAATAAATGAGCAAGCACGATAAAACCCAGGTATTTATTTTTTTACGTCAACCACACATTTTTGGAATCTTTCGAAACGTTCGATCAAATACTTCTTCGATGAAAGCATAAGATTCAAGTCTTTTATATTCCATTCATACTACTTTCAATATCGACTCTTCATCTGTACGTGAATCGATTCTCGGTACCGTACATCATGAGCAGACGTTAAGATAGTGCTGGGAATTGTCATTCATTTCCAGATTCAATCAGTACAGTGAATCGTGATCGAGTATCTTTTGTATTTATCTGGTGATTGAAAAATACATTGCGGAAACCTTGTCTTGTTAATTCACGTATAGTTTCGAATAATAGTAATTTATATAAAATATTAACAACGAGACATCATGATAGTGTAAACATCTAAAAATAATAAAAAAGAAATACTTACATTTTAAACTTTTCTGGAGCCTTTGTTAACTTACAAACGATTACTTAAAACGACAGTGTAATTGAATAGTCGAATTATTTGGTAACACTGTGTTTTTCAGCTTGGCTAAAGGCTAATTAGATGTAATGTAAACTAGATCTACCCATGGGATCTTTCTGAAACACAACAATATAGAGGCGAATTTGTATTTTTAAATATTATTATTACCTACAAAATTATTTCATACTAAGTAATGCTGAAGATACAAATTAAGAGACAACTTAAGAAAATAATATTTTTTCAAAACCTGAGTCAACTCACTGACTCAGCTCATCAATATCTTTGACAGCAAATAAATTTCTCGAATGCTGTTAAGCCACTATCGAGATGCAAGACACGGTGCCGTTACAAGGTATTGCACTTCTAGAATATTCTTTCAATGCAATCTTGCCCTGAGCTATTCATGTGAGGAGGTAGTATGATATATTTTCCTTGGATTTTCATACATTCTTAGTTTCATACATAATAGTATTTTTTTCTCAGAAGTGATAGATTCTGTTCAGCGTTTATTTAATTTTGTTGCAGGACCACTGCGTTGCGTCATAACAACAGACTGTCTATTATACACTGAGAACCACGTTATTGCAAGGAAGCGGTATCGCTTGGCAAGTTGTTGATGCAATTTGTATGTCACCAACGGGTATGCTCCGGCGTTGCAACGGCGACATAGCGCATCGTGTCTTTTTTACTTATTGTAGATTTGCCGCAGATGGCATTAACTACTTGACCGGACAAATGGGGAGCGCTGAAGGCTCTCACCCGGTACAACGTTTAAAACAACAGGCCTGAGGGTGCCAAGTTGGGTGCGAACCTCGGCTCAGGGCGTCGTCTGAGAGGAAAAATATTTGAAAGAATTAATCGAGCCTAGTGGGTCGATAGCGATAAGCGCTGATTGGGGGAAGTTGTCGACCACGCCGGCGGGATTGGCATCGGGATCCTGAGCGCATCGTGTAACAGCACTCTAAGTAGGTACCCCATTTGTTACTTGAGCCAAGTCAGGGGCCTCTGGCGACTTATATCATTATTGATTTACAATCAATTATAGTAAATACGGTCCTGTGGTACACCGACTTGCTTCTCAATCGCGGAGCGCCGCGAGCCGGTTAGAACCGGACTTGCACCAATGAGTAATCAAGTTAGAGCAGTTTTCTCTAACACGGTTGGATTGATCATTATAGACGGCGATACGTCTCACCAAAACCAAAGACCAAAGTGATACGTCTATCACTTTGGTCTAACAGAAAGCTCGGTGAGATGTGGGTACTTCATCTTGCGATGGATGTACCACTGACTACCTCAATTGGGATCCAGTCATGAGCTTATGTTATGGTGTGTTGCTTACAACGTAATGACAACAGAAGAAGCCGTAGAGATTAACACTTAAAAAATCAATCGCCTATTATTATAGACGGCGATACGACTTACTTAAGTATATCACATTGGTCTAAAACAGGTAAGTACCTTGCTTCAGCCACTTAGTTCCTACTGGGACAAATGTGTCACTTACTATCCCATTACGAATATAGTCGTGAACTTTTGTCTTGTTTATACATTGTTTGATGTTTACGCGGTTATTATCATAATTAAAACACATAATACCGGGTTCTTACCACGTTAAAATCCCTTATAAAAATATGAATATACCTATTCTATCTAGTGGAGTAGGTACTTCACTCCGATTTCATCAGTCATCCCGTGATCATGGCACTTGCAACAGGGTTTATATTAGTAATCAGAATCAGAATCATTTATTCAACGTAATTATCATGGATAAACTTGTTGAAGGTCAATGTAACATTTTTGAATTTACGTCATTTCGCAAGGTGTTATGGCTGAGGAGAAGAAATGACAAGAAACTGCAACAGCAACACATCTTTTAAATCAATGAGGGTACATTACAAGTTATTTAATAACTAGAGGAACACATTCAATACCAGACATTTTTATCATGTAGGTAATCATTAATCTTATAATAGGCTTTTTTACATAAAGTAAGCTTCACGTGAGCTTTAAATTTATTCTCTGACAAATTTAAAATATTATCTGGTATTTTATTGTAAAAACGTATACATAACCCCAAAAAAGATGAATTTAATTTACTTAATCTAGAATTTTGAACAACAATTTTATTTTTATTCCTTGTATTGTAAGTATGCCTTTCACAGTTTCTCGGAAGGAGAGATACATTTTTACGCACATACATAATGTTTTCATAAATATATTGACTTGCGACCGTCAGTATATTTATTTCTTTAAACAGCTCCCTTAAATCTTTAGATAGATAGATCTTTATAATGAAAGCAAGATAAAATATGACTTTTATAACAATGAAATAACTAAAACTTTAATCTTTTTTTTTAAGAAAATAAAGATCCGTGTCCGTGTCCGCGGATCTTTACACTAAGTATCCGTATTCAGACCCGTATCCGCGGATATACATTTTTAACGATCCGGCACATCACTAGTAAAATATCAGAACTCTCGTATCCGTGATTTTAACACGATAAGAACCAGGTATTGTGTGTTTTTATTATTGTGTGTTTCTTGTTGTTTAATAACAATAAACTTCTAAGATAATACTCTGAATTCGGTGGGCTTACTAGCTGGCAATTTGATATTTAGCTATTGCCAGTCTGCACTGGCTTCTGTAATCAAGAGTTATTAGCAGAATACATACTCAATTAACAATTCGGTATTGTAATTTAACTACATGAAATCTAAAGCTATATAGTTCAAAACAGTATAATATATGGGATTTATCAGTTAAGTAGTAAAATTAGAAGCAATGTGAGTGCTTCGATAGTTTTATCATACTGAAATAATAAAAAATAATTTTCTTTTTAGTTATTGCATTAACTTTAATCCAAGAAACAAATAAAAGGCACAGAACGCATTTTAACTGCCCATATTCAAGCCTAAATTCAAGCAAGCTAAATCCGTCTGAGGTATTGAGAAGGTTCCAATACAATGAGTCACCAAATAAACATCAGCGGATCACCAAACGGTTCCTCTTGACTTAAATTCTGATCATAATGAGTATAAAAACTAGAAGCTCAAATATAGGCGGCAGCATTGTTGAGTGTTCCTAAATTTTGTCAGGTTTCCATATTGTTCAGCTAAAATTTGTGGTAAATTGCTATAAAATTTGGAGCAACGAGGAGTGCGTCCCGATTGAAGTATGAGTTACGAAAAAGAAATGCAGCTAGTTGGTAAAATGCAGTTTTGATTGAATATAAGTTTTTAAAATTTTCTTCTTTCCGATCTTCAGGGAATAAATATAACACTATAATTTTGCCATAGACGCTGCGCAGAAGGTTATAGTGTAAAAAGTAATATGTGTGTTTACTCAAATAGTATGAAGAACTGTCAAAATATAAGATTACTCACACAAAATATAAAAGCGACACCTGGTGTGGGAAATAGGCAGTTTTGTGTTTTTACCCCATTCGACCGCCGAACAAATATGGGCAAACAAATTCACTATCTCTTCGATCAAAATAATGAATCAAACTAGTGACAACATAATATTTCAAAGTTTTAATAAGTAACTACAAAATCTGTCTCCTTTTGATTTACAGGCCACCTCATGGTTATACTGATTCCGAGCTAAGCGGGGGACTTGCATTAGTGCATACATTCAGTAGTAGTTTATTATGTTTGCCTACCCAACCGGTTACCTATGCAACGAGCTGACTAGACTAGACTCACTAAGGGATGGGAAAAGTATTGCGATAGTAGCAGGTAAGATAACAGATAATGTGATTTTCCAAAAATAGTCATTGTGGCACCACCGGAACCGCTGGTTTTACAATCGGGGAGCGACGATTGGAACTCCGGTACCGGATTTGGACCAATGCGTTATCAATTTATCTTTAATTCCACCACCTGATCACCTGCTTGTCCAAAAATAAGATGATCCGTGCTTCGGAAGGCACGTTAAGCCGTCGGTCCCCGTTGTTACTTACATCATAAGTACGTAGTCGTTACATGAGTCATGTCACGGGCCTATGGCGGCTCAATAATAACCCTGACACCAGGGTTGATGGGGTTGGTAATTCACTTCACAATCCACACGATAGAAGATCTTAAATGCAGTTTTCACAAGTGCATTATAGATCACAATACGGCTCACCACCTCTCACGTTGGTCAAACAGGAAGCTCGTTGATGTTTGGAAACTTAGTTCATCTAGCAATGGATGTACCTCTGACTTGGCCTCCTCTGAATTGGGATATATAGTAACCTTATGTTATGATTCTCTTAAAGTACTTACTTAAATATATACGTAGACTGACTAAATAGAATTATTATTTTTTACATTTTACCTCACCTTATGGTTGCCTGGAAGAAATCGCTTTAAGCGATAAGGCCGCCATTTGCCATGTACTTAATTAAGAGACTTTTTGTAATTATTTATTTTTAGTTTGGTGCAATAAAGTGTATTTGTATTGTATTGTATTGTAGACTGACACAGATTCTGCCATTAGTCAGTTCCATATAAAAGCCGCAAGAACAATTCAGACAAAATCTTGTAGTATGTACTAAATGTAATACGCCTATTTCCTATGAGTTTGTATATATTGTGTTGATTTCTCAGACACAGTAGCTAGGGACTACACACACAGGGACCGACGATTGGTACGTAGACTAGTATCAGTTATATTTAAATACTAGTAAACTACTAAATACTAGCAAACACTTGTTACAGGTAAAAAGTAACGGCACTATAAGCTGACGTAGCAGGATGAGTCGAAATATCCTGTATGTATGTTAAACATCCGGTTTAGAAGTCGTTAAAATTCTCTTTCTCTCTCTCTCTCTCTCTATTTAAGAGCTGCGCTCTTGTCGGTGGAGTAACCGCCATTCCTCTCTTCTTCTTGCTTCCCGACACGACACGACCTGCACCTTCTCTTTTATTTGTTTCATAAATGTTATCCTAGGTCTACCCCTTCCTCTCTTCCCTTAAATTTTTCCTTCTATAATGTTTGTTATAAATGAATCGTGTCGTATCAGGTGGCCAATCATATTTCCTCTCCGGTTCTCTATAGTCTTCAATATGGTTCTCTTTTCTTCAACTCTTGCCAGCCTCTTCATATATTTGGAGCATTGCACTCTATGGAAGTGAAACGTGGACTATGATACAGAGAGACAGAGAGAGGTTGGAATCGTTCGTTAAAATTACCCGACCGAAAATATATTCGTAAATCCTGATTTTTTAATAGTTATTCTAGTCCAGCAAAGTAATTGATAACGATGGCAAAGAGAGACCTAGAGACCTAAGTATTGAACAAATTGAAGATGTTCGGTTTAAACTCCAAACAACGCACATTAATGAATGTAGAAGCTCTATAAAGTAAGTATAAGGACCGAAATTCCAAGCAGCAAATGAAAATATAGATGTTTTTCAGAAGCTTGTTTTCCCAGACATGTTATGAAAACCGAACGTGTTTTATCACCGAAACAACCCACTTAGCTACATTAAACATATTAACACTATAAACGAAGTTCTCTTTCAATGTAAGTACGAATTGTTTACAAAAATCTGAATTACTTTTAAAGATAATTATGGTAAAGACAATTAGGATTTTGTTGAATATCCTGAATGTTCTTTTTTTAAAGGGTACTAATTTCAAAAGGTACTTAGCAACAACGGTCCCGATGAAAACACAAACTTTGACCATATCCGGTTTAGCTTCCAAGTATGTGAAACCACACAAATTCCTAAATAAATCGTTTGATAACCTTTGCAAAACTTAGCATAAGTATTTTATCCAAGTGATATTCTGAAGCGACAATATACAGTGTCCTATTAAAGAGATGGATGTACCTCTATATTCCTAAAACATTGCTATTAAAAGAATAATTATGATATGTCTTTAGAAAAGGTTCAGAAAGACCTACTCTATATCGGCGTGCGTATATGAAACGATTGATGAATGTGGAGGAAGCAAGAGAAGTATGTCAGGATCGAAGCAAATAGAATTCCATAGACTCTGCTTACACCGATGGAAAATAGGCGTGAGTTTGTGTATGTATTAATAAAATAAGCCTACTAATAAACGCCGATTAATCTGACCACACGGCAAAAGGGACCGACGAATTGACGTGATTTTTTTAAATAGAAATAGTTGAAGGGATAAAAAGTGACAAACGCTACTTTTTGTCTCTTTCTAAGCCCGTACTTCCCTAAAATGGGGGTTAGAAGTTTGTATGGATCAACCCGCAATTTTCAAAGATAGCTAAAAATTGGTATGCGCACTATTTGTGACTAACAAAAAAATCGTGCATCATATATTATTCTATTTTTTTGATATCTGCCCACAACCCTTTCAAAGAGGGGGTAAAATTTCATATGGGAGTTTTCGCAGTTTACAAGGTAGAATTATAAAAATTGATACATTAGGAAAGGGAAACAACGTCATAGAAGGAAAGCTAGAAGGAAAGAGAGGAAGAAGAGCTTACATGGAACAGATTAAAGAAAAGGTTAACGTCGTGTCTTATAGGGATGTCAAGGAATTGGCCTTTGATAGACTGAATGAAAAACGCTACACCGACAAGAGCGTGGCTCTTAAATTGATGATGATGAGGAAAGGGGAATCGTGTTACCCCAAATTTGAATGCAAGTACTTAATAAATATTTTACAGCCTTTTTTTAATATGGCAATGGGTCGCTTAGGAGTACGACCATTCTGCCAGTGTCGAAGTGATCAGAAAACAAACTGAAAAAAAAATGACAGGTTGGTTAATTTTAAACTGTAGGTAGAGAGCTATAATATTTTAGTATTCTCTCGCGAATAACAATTGGCAACACCATAATTAGTACAAAGTTTACCGTAGTAGAAATTACATAGCTTCAGATACACTACACATATGAAATGTAGCAACATTATTCCAGTCAGATGCGCTGCAATCCCAACGCAATATACTTGCAAATTGTTCGATATGTTGCTATGATTTAAATTATATGAAGAGAGAAAATGTTCTGTTTGAAAATCTGATGTTGCGTTTGTTAGTTCTGTAGTTGGAGTTAGGTATGTTTAATTGATTATTGTGTTTTATATTACTTTCGGGCCGAACATATTTGCGCTAACGTTGCGCCCTGCTTAGTGGGTCAGTCAAACGATCACTCAACGTAAACCATACGTACTAGCCACGAGCGCTAATAAACAATTCAACCTACTTAAACGAATCTTTGATTTAACGATCAACTCCTACAACTACAATGAAGGTGGAGCGCTGAAGCCGGAACCCAGCTTTGGCCTTTACTGTATTGTCTTGTCTGCCTGTTTGGTGTAATGGTTAGTGTTGAGCTCCTGGTCTGGAGGTCCGAGTACGATTCCTGATGAACGTTTAGGGCCCTGTGCCGAAGTTTATCTTGCAGCTTTTTTCTCCGGCTATACAGGTTGTGAGGAGCAGCAGTAGTTTAAGGTGGATGAGACGTTCGTTATGGAAAAAATGAATTTCTGATAAAAAATTTGATGGAGACATTGTCGAAATCACTTTGTGCGAGTCTCCTTTATTTGACTAAGATATTGCAGCTGAAATCACTGGATTGTCCGAATACGTTAGATGACTCCGTGCTTCGGAAGGCACACACCACCTCCATAAGACAAGTCCTAGTGAGTTAGGTCTCTAATGCCATATCTATTGATAAGGTATATGTATGTTGTTTGTAGACAGTAAGTATTATTTCTCATATTTCCATTAGAACCACTTTATTTGTTCGTATTTGTAATTCAACAATTGCGGAGGCAATTTCATAAAATCCTTTGTCACTCATAGCAAATGCTAAAAGGAGGTAATAATTTACATTTTATAGGTAATTTCTGGCATAAATTACGATTCCAACATCCCTTAAACCCCTGTGTGTCTCCCTCTCAACTTCGTCGACAAAATGTAAAATAAGCATAAACGCGACTTAAATTTCACGAAACTGCCACATATAACGCTCAGAGCTCGTAAACAAAAGATAAAACAGTCGTACTTGGGCATACTTAGAGCAGTCAACAGAAATGGACTTGGACTGAAATTTGAGTCTTGTTTATTACCTACAATGCAGAGATGTGTCACAGTCAGTACATCATTACCTTCTAAACATTAAAATTTCGTCGATGCATATTCTACAAATGTTATTAGTGGTTCCGTTACTTATTTCTTAGATCATCATCATTAGCCCATTAACGTCCCCACTGCTGGGTACGGGTCTTCCCTATGGATGGATAGGGAGATCAGGCCTTAAACCATCACGCGGGCCCAGTGCGGATTGATGGTTATTAACGCCTGCTAATGCAGCCCGGACCAACGGCTTAACGTGCCTTCTAAGCACGGAGGAGCTCGAGATGAAAACTTTTTTTTTTGTGGTCACCCATCCGATGACCGGCCTTTGCGAAAGTTGCTTAACTTCAACAATCGCAGACCGAGCGCGTTTACCGCTGCGTCACCGAGCTCCTCCATTTCTTAGATAAAAACAGATAAAAATTTATCTTCATCATCATCAATTTAAGAGCCACGCTCTTGTCGGTGCAGCATTTTCCATGCTACTTTTTAAGGATTAAGAGCAAAAAACAATATATATGCAGGGCAGAAGGCACGAGGGAAACCACTGCCCTATTTTTCCCTAAATTTATCTTAGGACTCCAATTCTTTTTCTTCTTTCGTGTCGATGACAAATCATTTAACAAAAATATAAGTTTAAAAACTAACACCCGATTATGGATAAAGCACGCTCTAAGGCAAGATATTGTTTCATGCTTAGACTAGACATATTGCCATATCATCATCAGCCGTACGACGCCCACTGCTGGGCATAGGCCTCCCCCAAGGATCTTCACGACGATCGGTCCTACCATATATCTTTGAAAATTTTCATGGAGCCGTGGTACTATGTCATGGTAAGCAAAATCTAGGAAAGGTTGGTATTAAACCACGGCTGTCTCCTATTCAGAACCAGCAGACAATCAATACGCTTCTAGTGACACCTCATTTATTAAATTCTGGCAGGTGGTTTAGAACACACATTTTGCTTCACCGCAGTTAGGTAAAAATAGAGTTACACTTACATAAATAAGTACATTGTATTACGCCAGTATCCAGACGTGTATAGTATATAAACCCACTCCTTGCCAGCTATGTTTAAGTCCCATGTGATAGGCGGAAGCATATTGACATTAACAGGGCATAAATTCCGGAAACCTCTCTCTCTCTTGGGTCGATCCCTCATATCTGAGGATTGTAGACAGCATCAGGGTTGCAACTGGAGTGGATGATCTGCCTCCACCGATTCCTATCCAGCGCTTCCCTTACTATTGTGTAGAACTTGGATGACGTCGATTCTTTCACTTGATCAGTCCATCTAGTTGGTGAACGACCACGCTATCCTTTTGCCGGGAAACCACGTGATATCTATTATCTATGATCTAAACCTGAATTCAAACTCACAAAGTGGAATTCAGTGGTTAAGCGCCCGAGTCAAGAGTCGAACATAAGTCATATATTCAAGTTATATTATATCAGCCTATCAGCCTAATATGCTGTCACAGCAATAGCGTCGCTCAGTGAGTAGGCCCGCTAGAAGGTGGACAGACAATCTGGTAAATGTCGCAGGAAGCCGCTGGATGCGGGCAGCGCAGGACCGATCGTCGTGGAGATCCTTGGGGGAGGTCTATGCTCAGCAGTGGGCGTTGTACGGCTGATAATGATGAGCAATAGCGTGGACTGAGGTGTCATCAGGTCCTCTCGCCAGCAAGTTTCAGGGCACAGTTGACACCCGATTAGGTGGGACTTTGGGTCTCCTCTGTGACACCCCACAAGGAACAATTGTCCTTCCTCCGGCATAAACACTTCCAAACATTTCTCAGATCATGTCCTGAAAGGAGACTTTCTGAGAGCGAAGCGAATAGAGAGGTTATCCAACTCCTTCCCATCAAAGATAGCTCCAAAGTTAAGAGTAGTTGTAATATTGATAATTTCTGGTGGCTTCCGATTTCGAGCGCGACTTTTCTAATCATTGGAAAAACTATACAGTTCACTTGAAGTTACTTATCTACAGAGATAAGCTATCGCACTTTTTACATTTTCTATCTCTCTCGAAGCGTGCAAATTAAAAACATAATCTAAGAAACTTCTTAAGAAGTTGAACTAAATGCTTTGAATTATTCATGATTCTCTGTAATTTTAATCATAACTTTATTACCATAATACTCATGCAGTTATAATTGTTAGTAAAGTTATTTAGTGAACTGACAAGTAAAGTAGACAATTGAGGCGAAATTTTCGAAGTACCATGATCTAATTATACCTATGAGTCACTGATTTAAGACAGAGTCCACACGGGCGTTGGCGATATGTTGCGTCGTCGCAACGCTGGAATGGCAACGTACTGAGTGCAACGTTATCGGAAGAGTCGCAACGCTTCGTATGGCATGTCATTCAGCATGGTGTGCACGGAAACAGCGCGGCGCGCGACTAAATTACAGAGCGTCACCGCTACGACGTCACAACGGACCCACAGCGCCCCATGTGGCCTGCCTCTTACTTATGAAAGAATAAACTTAGTGAGAGGTTACCACCAGCATTATTGGCCAACTTTCCAAGTGTATTATTACTTTTGAGTAGCTGGGGTAAAATGCTGCTAGCAAAACTTTTCACGTAATAAAATAAAAATAAAATAAAAATTCTTTATTCCAGACAGTGCCCATATCAATTACAATAGCGATCAAATTAAGTTATAATGAATTAAATTAAATATAGTAATACAATTAATTATTTTTCAATTTAATCTAATACACTGATCACATACACACAAACACAGTCACACACGCACCGCATACACATGCCATCACCGGCCCCCTACACAATGCAAGCGCCGCCACTCGGCGTGGATGGGGCTCGCGAGCCATCGGCGCGCGGCGCACACGACGGTGTTGGTGGACGCGAAGACCCTTGCCTCGGCGCCGGCGGCCGTCCGCCGCAGCAACGCCGCCCAGGCCGGCACCCTCCCGGCGGCGAACATCTCGGAGGCGCTGCACCAGCGCGGTAGGCGGTGCAGCGCGCGCCACGCGTTATTATACTGAACGCGGATTTCGTGATACGCTCGCTTGGTATAATTGTACCATAGCTCCGCGGTATATAGGTTGGTGCAGTAGGCGGCAAAGAGCACCCGTTTGACAGGTTTACTACATCGCTGGAAGCGGCGACCGAGCATGTTCCCCTTCACACTAAGCGCCCTCCGCTGTCTTTCCATGTCTTTCACGTCGCATAGATCGGATGTCATTATATGTCCCAGGTATTTGACTTCTTCGACTCTCTGTAGTGTCTGGCCATTCAGGTACAGTGGAGGCATACGGGACGGTGTATTTTTTGATTTGAATAACATACAAACCGATTTCTCAGTATTGTAATGCATATTGTGCGTGGCAGCGTACATCTCACATATATGCAGCAGGCGACGCATTGCCTCAATGGACGGTGCCAGCAGGACCATGTCGTCGGCGTAGCTAATGTGATTCAGACATTTACCATTCATGTGGCAGCCAACCCCTGACTGTTCCAGTAGTTCACTTAATTTATCCATGTACAGGTTGAAGTACTGCGGCGAGCTGGATCCGCCCTGCCTCACTCCACAGTGTAGTCTTTCCGATTTAGAATATACTCCGTTCCATCGCACCTCGTTGCTTTGCTGTTGGTGCCAGCGCTCGAGCACTTTAACAAAGGGTTCCGGCATGCCGCGCTCACGTAGTTTGACCCATAGCAGTGGATGAGAGACGCGATCAAATGCTTTGCTGAGGTCGAGGTAGCAAGCAATAACTGAGGTTCCGTTGGCTTTGTAGTAGCTAACCACTTGTTTAACCACATATATGGCTGTAGAGGTTGAAACTTCGTTCTTGAAGCCCATCTGATAATCGCAGCTTTTTATGTGCTTCTCAGTAACGGCATGTATACTTTTTTCCAGTAGTCTCGCGATGATCGGGGCCAATGCAATCGGTCGGTAATTAGAGGATGATGTAGTGTTTTTAAGCCTATTCTTACAGATTGGCACTATCACAGTCTTAGTGAGCGGTGTTGGTATATATGTGTGGTTTATCATAGCTGCGAAAAGGCGTGCCATAATTTCACATATAGGCTTGCCAAGGTATTGCACGTGCTCGATTGATAGCCCGTCGTGGCCAGGTGACTTGCCCCTCGTCATACCACGCATCACTCTATGAATCAGCTCCGCTGTAAGTACTTCGGTGTTGTTATCGCACGGCGAGGTGGGGGGGTGTGCGGCGCTCAGTTGAGGCGCCGGCGAAGGCGCGCAAGGTGGCGGAGGGGCACGAAGCGGGGGGCGCGAGGGCGGCGGCGACGGCGCGGGCGGCGGGCGCAGCGTGAATTGCTCCATAAACAGGTTTGCTATGCATTTGTTATCTGTAATTCCATTGATATGTGGTGGGCCTGTCCCGTTAGACTTGCAGATTTTGTTTGTTTTCATCCAAAATTTTTTCAAGTCTCTTTCTTTTAGTTGAAGAGCTATAGTGTCCATATATGACTGGTCGGCGCTTTGTTGACATCGTTTGAGCGCCGTCTTAAATGTAGCACGCGATTGTTTACGCAGCTCGGCGAGGGGGCCTTTTCTTGGCTTACCTCCCGCGTGCCACCGCATTAAAGCGGCCCGTGATGCCTCGTAGTAATCGGCCACGCCGTTATTCCAACCTGCAATGGGCTTATATTTGGGATGCGTGTTCGCGCGGCCGAAAGCCCCAAGTGCTGATTGCCGCATTGCTGCAACCAGCCGCCCGTACAAACAGTCGATGTCTCTTGTGTTATGTAGATAGAAGTCTTTGTTTACATTATATGGAAAAAAGCGTGTCATTAGTTCGCCGTATCGAGCAATATTCACGCGAGATCGTGGATTCCAAGCATAAGGGTTGCGCGCGGCTGCTTGTGGGGCCATACCGGGCAGCTGGTAACGCCTGGTGATGTCAACTGTGATGCACAGCGGCCGGTGATCACTCCATGCTACACCATAGTCAACTTTCAGTGTAGTGATGTCGCCGCTGAGCGAATTGGTGATTAGACAGTGGTCCAGCCACGACACAGTATCGTGCGAGTCGCTCACGTATGTGTATGTGTCTGCTCGTAATCGTAACTTATCTATATATTCGTAGCCGTAGTCTTCGCAGAAACTAGCCAGCTCGCGACCAAACTCCGTCGACGGGTCGGCGTTAAAGTCGCCCAGCACCATGCAGTCGTTACATCCACTATTTTCGACTAGTCCGTGAATCTTTCCCAAGCAGTCCAGGAACTCGCCTAGGTTATCAGATTTGTAGTGTGGCATATAGACATTCACAATAAATAGCTTCTCATTGTTGCCGAACGTAAACTCCACGGCTGCCACGCGAGGGGTTTCGCATAGCACAGTGGCCGTCGCCTTGAGGGTTCGTCTATAGAGTATGGCTAAGCCGCCGTAGGGCCTCCCCACTAGTGGGCCAGAAGATATGTCGACTGCAGAGGTGCCAAATGCGTCAAAATCCTTGTGAAAAGTTTGCAGTGTGTGCAGGTCAGTCGGCAAGAGCCATGTCTCTTGAAGTAATAATATGTCATTTGTAGTACATAAATCATAAATATATTTTTTGGTGTTTCCCAGTGATCTGCAGTTATAACTTACAATTTTTAGGGCACTATCCATCGTCAGAGATTAAAAGGCGCCGTTTATAGGCGTTATATACTTGTGGTTTGAATTTTCCGATCGTAATCCCTTCAGGCCAGTTGTCTGGATTAAGAAATGACGTCAGTCTGCTTGTTTCTATTGTTATTTTAAATGCATGACAGTCAATGCCAGGCCGGTGAGGAAGTTGCACGATATTAGTGGATTTTTCACCCATATCTTTTATATGGTCTTCTATTTCACAACCGGTCACTGCTTTGTCGAACCCAGTAGCATATAGGTCTACTGTACGTACGGCCGCTTTTAGCTTCATTGTGTCATTATTACTAGATCCTCTCACGTTTGATGATCTTTTTGACTTCCTTTTACGTACTACTACGGTAAATCCGTCCTCTTCTTGTTTATGCGCGGCGGGTTTGTGTATTAACTGGCTGCTTTGTTTCGATGTCGTAATTGTAATCGCGGCCTTAGCGTATGTGTTATTGGGTTGCGATCGAGGTATCTGCCTTTTTTCCGGGCTAGTAGTACATATAAGACCCATAGGCCCGCTCATGTTCGCTAAGGGCGAGTCAAGTTGATATGGGTTTATTATAGGCGGGTAGTTGTCCGTCGAAGCGATGGTAGACGAAGGGTGCTTATTCTCTGTATTAGAACTAAGTATCTTGTCTAAACTGTCTTTTAGGCGTTCCGTTTCCTCCACCTTGGTGTATGATGATTTAATATCCAATATCTCACGGTTTAATCTCGCGATATCTATAAGCAGACGCGAAACATCTACGTGATCGAAGTTGATAGGGGGTAGTTTATGTAGGTCCCGCGCCACAAATACCGGAGTGCTAGCCGGGTCTGCTTCTTTTAGGACACATAATATATCCAGAAGGTCCTTTTTCTTCTTATCATCACCCTTTCGCAACATTAACTTGCGGTTAGTAGCCGTGGTTTCATACAATAGGTGCTTCGCGCTCACTATTTCGTCTTCATGATTGTGGCTCGCACAAATATCAATGAGACTTTTTTCGCTCATTACGTTCATTTTACTTTGTAGAAACGACAGTAATTCGTTTATAATGAGATTACACGAGTTGCATTTATCAGCCATGTTTTATGTATTCACACACGTAAGGGCCTGTCCACATCACCACGGCACGACGTCGTCGCCGTGGAACGGTGCGGTGCCGTGGCGCGGCACGTTGCCGTAACGTGGGAATTTACGTTGCCGTACCGTAAAAATGTACCTCACGACACCGCAAAGTTACACGTTGCCGTGCCTTGTAAACTTTCGGTACATTCTTCACCAAATAAATAACAGTCTCGTTGTAGATATGGACCGCACAAAACGTATTCTGCTTCTGTTGTGTGTATAACTTTGCGGTGTCGTGAGGTACATTTTTACGGTACGGCAACGTAAATTCCCACGTTACGGCAACGTGCTGCGCCACGGCACCGCACCGTTCCACGGCGACGACGTCGTGCCGTGGTGATGTGGACAGGCCCTAAGACGGAAGGTAGTCACTGCTCTCATGTACACCGCTCTCATTGCGTGCCAACCAGCCAGGTGAGACCCCTTGGGGAGGCCCAGCTAGTCGCCCGCAAGCAAACGGCATACACGAGATGACCACATGTTACGTGGAATAAATAGATCACTTTTTGAATGTGAGTAATAGCTGCACTGATCGAATTAACGTCGCGTGCACATTGACGTATCTGAGACGCGTGCGCACTGCGCGGGCGAACGCGCGAGACTGACTGTAATATAGGTTCTGTGATTACATATTTCTTCATTATTATTTTATGCCCCTAAGTTTTGCTGTTATATAAAAAAAGAAGATGATGAAATTAATGTAGCTCAACTATTATATTGGGTTTTTTTATATAAATTTATGCACCAATAATTTATGCATGCATTTACATAAATACTTCTTTTTATTAATTTTTATTTATTACGATTTTGGTTTAATTTACTTGTAATAATTTTTAGTCTTAGTTTTTTATTATTTT
Organism: Pectinophora gossypiella; assembly: GCF_024362695.1. Taxonomy (NCBI): domain Eukaryota; kingdom Metazoa; phylum Arthropoda; class Insecta; order Lepidoptera; family Gelechiidae; genus Pectinophora; species Pectinophora gossypiella. The sequence goes on from NC_065407.1 coordinate 14,471,268, forward strand.
CCGTGTGGTTTCTGTCCTGTATTAAATGTTATGTACCTGTCTGTCCATGTTTTTGATGTCGAAAAAAAATTAATAAATAATATTTATTTATTTATTTTTATTTCTTATGTATTTTTTTGTTTTACGCTTTATTATTTTAGCTTTTAAATTGCACTGGTTTTCTTAGGCTGGAAGGTCCGAAAATCGACGCTCGGAGCTGGAGGTGGAGGTTCTTGGGTGGAAATCACTTCTGTAAAAGATCATACCTGTTAAATCTTTAGATTAGGTAAGCGGACTCTGTGAAAACGGGATAGATCTCTAGGGAAATTTTGATGGTAGCTTCTATGTTGGACTGGGAGCTCATAAAAAGCAAATATTGCTTATCTTCACGGGCATGTTGTAAAATTATCGATAGAAGTACATATTGGATCATAATACGTGGTTTCCAGGATGATTGCTCGGTTAATGGCAATAGGCTCACCCCTTTTACATAGGAGTGGTATATACTATACGCCTGTCTACCTATGTTATGGAAGACCATACTCATCATCATCAGCCCATTAACGTCCCCACTGCTGGGGCACGGGCCTTCCCTATGGATGGGTAGGGAGATCGGGCCTTAAACCATCACGCGGGCCCAGTGCGGATTGATAACCGAAACCGGAAGACCGTACTAATTGGGCGAAAAGAACTTGTCTGTCACCATACGTTTCATTATATTCATTTCATATCAATAATTATAGTTGCAAGTTAATATTGTCCCCGATAACGTCAACTTCATAACGCAAAAGCATAGAAAGAAAGAGACAGTTTTTTTTTATAAATAGGGTAGTTTTCTTTTGGGAACTTATCTATACTTATAATAAATTTGTAGAGAGGTCAATTCTGTACATTAAATATTTTTTCAAAATAACTATCAGGGGGTGATAAGTGATCGATACTGATGCCAAAAATGCAATCAGTAAAATTTTTGTCTGTCTGTCTGTCTGTCTGTCTGTCTGTCTGTCTGTCTGTCTGTATGTTCCTTATAGAAACAAAAACTACTGGACGGATTTTAATGAAACTTGGTACAATTATTCTTCACACTCCTGGACAGGTCATAGTATACTTTTCATCACGCTACAATCAATAGGAGCAGAGTAGTGAAGGGAAATCCTTTTGTATGAAAAATCTAAACCACTCAAGTTAGACGTTTGAAATTTGGCATGCAGGTACCTTAGATACCGTAGAGGTGCACTAAGAAAGGAATTCCCGAAATTCCTACGGGAACGGGAATTAGCGGGAAAATCCTTTTGTATGAAAAATCTAAACCACTCAAGTTAGACTTTTGAAATTTGGCATGCAGGTACCTTAGATAACGTAGAGGTGCACTAAGAAAGGAATTCCCGAAATTCCCACGGGAACGGGAATTAGCGGAAAAATATTTTTGTATGAAAAATCTAAACCATTCAAGTTAGATGTTTGAAATTTGTCATGCAGGTACCTTAGATACCGTAGAGGTGTACTAAGAAAGGAATTCCCGAAATTCCCACGGGAACGGGAATTAGCGGGAAATACCTTTTGTATGAAAAATCTAAACCACTCAAGTTAGACATTTGAAATTTAGCATGCAGATACCTTAGGTACCGTGGAGGTGCACTAAGAAAGGAATTCCCGAAATTCTCACGAGAACGGGAATTAGCGGGAAAATCCTTTTGTATGAAAAATCTAAACCACTCAAGTTAGACGTTTGAAATTTGTCATGCAGGTACCTTAGGTACTGTGGAGGTGCACTAAGAAAGGAATTCCCGAAATTCCCACGGGAACGGGAATTAACGGGAAAATCCTTTTGTATGAAAAATCTAAACCATTCAAGTAAGATGTTTAAAATTTGGCACGCAGGTACCTTAGACACCGTAGAGGTGTACTAAGAAAGGAATTCCCGAAATTCCCACGGGAACGGGAATTAGCGGGAAAATCCTTTTGTATGAAAAATCTAAACCACTCAAGTTAGACGTTTGAAATTTGGCATGCAGGTACTTTAGTAAACTTAAAGCTTAGTTGCAACAGGATATTACAAAATTCCCACGGGAACGGTAGTTAGCGGGAAAAAACATTTGTATGAAAAAATCAAATCTAAATAAAAGGAGAAACTGACTGACTCAGTGACTGACATATCAACGCATAGCCTGAACGGCTAAATGTAGGCATTTGAAATTTGGAAGGGACATAGCTTAGGTACCGTAGAGGTGCACTAAGAAAGGAATTCCCGGAATTCCCACGGGAACGGAAATTAGCGGGAAAATCCTTTTGTATGAAAAATCTAAATCGCTTAAGTTAGACGCTTGAAATTTGGCATGCAGATACCTTAGTTAACTTAAACCTTAGTTGCAACAGGATATTGCAAAATTCCCACGGAAACGGGAGTTAGCGGGAAAAAAACATTTGTATGAAAAAATCGAAACCGCGTAAGATAGATGTTTTCAATTCAATTCAATTAAATTATTTATTGCATTCCATGTAGTACAATGGGGTGTTACATAGGCATAGGAACTAAAACATGGACCCTGTAGGGCACAGCAACGTTGAAGGGAAGAGAGGAAGTGTGTATTAAAATTAAAACTCAATGAACAATCAATTAAAAAAAAATCAATTCAATCAATTGATTCAATCTAGCATGCATGCATACCTTAGTAAATATAAAGTTTATTTTTGGCTGTATTTTGAAAAATGGGAGTTATTGGGAAAAAAATTGTATGAAAAAATCTAAACTGCATAAGTTAGATGCTTGAAATTTTATATGCACTCCCACACACACAAAGATCTCTCTCTTATATAACACGCCACGCGGACGAAGTCGCGGGCAAAAGCTAGTTCATAATATACGCAAAAACACACCATTTTATCAACCATAATTCCTGCGGTATAACACAATCCCCCGATATTGGCCCCCGACATGAATCAATTCGCAGATGATTCCGTTTATTATTATGACCGTATTATGGCCTATGGAATGACTCACAAAATTCACGACAAAGAAATTTATACGCGTTTCATTCTAAAATGAGCCTTAAAATTGCTGTTTGAAAGCAATTTCTTTTGAGAGTCCTCAAATTTTAATAATCGTGTCGAGTTCGTCCAGTCGTACTTTTGTTTAAGCGCCTTTTCACCTTAAGTAGTTAATTGATATTTTGCTACTTGGCTGACTTTTTGGGTCTTTGCAAAATGCATTTCGCTTGTAGTCCAACTATTCCGTTATTTAAATATATAATGGATCCGGGTAAATTCTGAATGATGGAATTTTATTGTTTAGTATACAAACAACTAATTACAGTACGTATACAGAACATCTATTTTAGTACAATTTTAGTACTGATTAGTTTTCTATACCTTCAATAAGTTTTAACGGTAAGTAAAAGTTTTAAAAATAATTTCAATGCGTGAAAACAAATAGACCTGTCAAAGTACTTAAGCGAGTGTTCATTAGCATACTGATATATCAGTCGACATTAGGGCAAACGATTATTTTCTATCTAACAATAATAAATAAGATAATATAATATTTTTGTAACATATATTATTATTTTAATATAATACATCAACTTCGTATTTTTATCGTGTAGGTTGTGAGGTGGAATATCAGCTTCATCAACCCTGGTGTCAAGGTTATGTTAGAGCCGCCAAAGGCCCCTGACATGGCTCATATAACGATCACTCACTTACATCAGTAAATAGTAACCGGGACCAACGGCATAACGTGCCTTCCGAAGTACAGATCATCTTACTTTCGGACAATCAGGTGATCAGCCTGTAATGTCCTAACCAAACTAGGGATCACAAAGTGTTTTTTGTGATATGTCCCCAACGGGATTCGAACCCGGGGCCTCTAGTGAGTTCAACACTCAACCACTGGACCACAGAGGCCGTTACATCATCGATAATAATTATTACATAGTTCAATATGGTAAACTTCAAAAAGGCATATATCATTCAAAATAGGCCGCCTCTTTAGTCTTTATACGCAACTATTATCGATTCCATGTTGCAAATACATATCGAACCTAGAATACTTTATTTTCACGATTCGTTCGCTTCCCCTTGGATAAGGATCGGCATGATTTATTCACCCACACCTGGTGCCAAAAAAAGTTGAAAATAAATTCGAGCCAACATCATCAACCATTCTGCTCTGTGCAATGCTCTCCAATATTTTTGTGCCGATATACTGTTTGTTTTGTTCTAGCATTGTCTACGGTTTAAGCTGAGCATTGTGAAAATGTTTTGTCTTTGCAACGGGTGTTGGGAATTCAAAGGCTAAAAAGTAAAAAAAAAATGGTCCAGACTGCGACAAACATGTAAAAGTATTTTGTTTACCTACACAATGTGCCCTATGTGTGATACGCGCAGAAAGGTCAACAAATTTTAATCTGAGACAAAATTTTCACCTATAATGTATAACTAATGAAACGCCGTATGGTTGCGTTGCAGCTCCGTTGCGTCATCGAAACACACATTTCAACGCAGTACCACTGAGCACCACGATGCCACAACGTGTCGTTGTGATTTATTTTACGGCATAGATCGGAGCATTACCGCATCTATATGTTATCACTCTTACCAATTTTAAGGAGATTTTTTTTAAATTTTATTAGGGGCTTTACGAGTCAATTCATTTTAAGAAAGAAAGAAAGTAAGATTTATTATTTTTACGGATTACAGACACATTACAATAACACATCACAAGACAAAGATTACACACATGAAATACTTAAAACTAACAACAGATACTTATAACTAAATTAAATGTGATGTCATGTCGGCTTACGCACACCTGTTTTACGGGGCCCGCTTACCTAACTTGAAGATTTGACAGATCTAGTTTTACAGAAGCGACGGCCTGTCTGACCTACCAACTCAAATGGAAAACTGGCTAAGTCATTTCTGAAAAATCTGTGGGTTTCCTCACGATCTTTTCCTTCACAACTAAGCAAATGATAATCATTTAAGATCCAAACATCGAAAATCAATAGGGTAGTTTCCACCTAGTCAAATCAGTTACTTTTTACTAAACGTCAAAACACTAAATTAAGTAGGTAAGTACTATGAAATGAAAAAGCATCCTGTGACGTCATAGAAAAAGTGACAAAATGTCGCCTTACATTTTTTTTATTAAAATTTATACTCGTTAATAGATTAAACTGAAAAAAGAAAACGTTTTTGAACCTTTAGATATGTCTTTATTCAGTAATCAGAATTTCATAATTTATTACCTAAGAAACTACTCAGTTGTCCGTGATGGATTTGAACTGCGACCTCACAAAATGAGAGTCAAGCGTTCTTCCTTGTAAGCTATCACGGCTCTATTTACAACTTCTACACAGTAATGAAATGAGTCACTCCACTATGGTACTGTGGTACACTGGCTTGCTTCACAAACGGACTTGCACCAATAAGTTATTAATTTGTCTTAAGTGCAGTTTTCACTAACGTGGTTCACTCGACCACCACCTACCACGTTGGTCTAATATAAAGGTCGGTGAGGTGTGGGAAAGTACGTAATTAGTTCACCTTGCGATGGAATTACCTATAACTAGGTACTCCATTAGGACTTATATTCGTGAGCTAATGTTATGGAATGTTGTATCTATAACATAACTAATAACATTACGGCACCAAAACATTAAACAACTGAAATCACAAACAGAAGCAGCTTACACGAAAACACAAAGGTAATATTTGAAGCGGAATACTGGCAAGGCATTACCTATATCAGAGATTCTTGATATTCAAATCAACTCGGCATTACGTATGCCCGCTCCAGCAATACATTACCAAATATAGTGGATATTACTAGGTAAACTTTAGTGAATTTCCCGGTACAATGGTTTTATATAGGCTGTTACATACACTTGGCTTGAGGCTTAGAACTTTTATGGGCACCTCATAAAAATGATAGATCACTCGATGGTTCGTGTTCTTTCGCAGTAGGTGGTGGAATATGGTGAAATTCTCTTATCATATAACCCCCGTTACGCGAGTTTCTTTCAAAATTAATGTATTAAGGATGAATTTTAGTAAGGAACGATGCACAGCTGATACGTTTAAGGGGATTTTTTTATCTAATTAGAAGCTCTAGCCTAACGGCCTCCGTGGTCCAGTGGTTGAGCGTTATGCTCACGATCCGGAGGTCGCGGGTTCGAATTCCGGTGGGGACATATCACAAAAGTCACTTTGTAATGCTTAGTTTGGTCAGGACATTACAGGCTGAACACCTGAACACCTGATTGTCCAAAAATAAGACGATCCGTGCTTCGGAGGGCACGTTAAGCCGTTGGTCCCGGTTACTACTTACTGATGTAATTACGTAGTTGTTACATGAGTCATGTCAGGAGCCTTTGGCGGTTCAATAGCAACCTTGACAGGGTTGATGATGTTGGTAATCCACCTCCACAACCCACATGATCGAAGAAGAGAGGCTCTAGATGTTTATTTGCATACTGGAGTAAGAAGAAAAAATATATTATTATGGGTCCTGTTTCGTTTCATTCCTAGCATAATAAAGATGCATAAAAGTGCTGGCAAATCAAAATCTTTCGGCATCTTCCACGCTCTAATATTTTTTAGTCTTACATGAGATTATAATCACTACTACAGAATTGAGACGGTTGAATAATTCGTCGCGTAGTGTTAATAAATAGCATTCGAATGAGTATAAAATCTAGACGCTCAAATGTAGGCGGCAGCACTGTTGAGTGTTCCTAAATTTTGATAGTTCTCCATACTGTCCAGCTAAAATTTGTGGATCAACGAGGAGTGTATCCCGTCTGAAGAATGAGTTACGAAAAAGAAAAGCTATCAGTTGGAAAAGGCTTTTTTATGGAAATAAGGTTTTCTTAGTTTTCTTCTTTCCGATTTTTAAGGATTAATTAATATAACACTACGTTTTTGCAGTTAGGTAAACGCTGTGCAAAGGCTGTGTAAAAATGTAACCAAAACAATTATGTTTATTAACTCAAATAGTATGGGGAACTGTCAAAATTTAAGGACACTTAACAGTAGTAACACCAAACCACCTAGGATAACATTTATGAAAAAAATAAAAGAGAAGGTGCAGGTCGTGTCGTATCGGGAGGTGAAGGTTTTGGCGGGAAGAAAAGAGAAATGGCGATTACTCCACCGACAAGAGCGCAGCTCTTAAATAGAGAGAGAGAACAGTAGTGACACCTGTTTGCAGAAATAGGCAGTGTTTAGATTAACACTGCCTATTTCTGCCAAGAGGAAAAGAGAAGGTTAGGTAGGTAGGTAAGGGTAGGTTTTATTTTCTATTAAACTAATATCAATGCTAATACTTTGGCTAGGCCCCCTTTTGTTTTAGCACTGAGAATGTCACAAAGTCATACGTCACCAGCACTAAATAACGGAAACTGGAATATGGACTATCCAGAAATAGACACTCCATCTTGCCTGTCTACATACCTTTAGGGATTAAATCCCTCCGGTTCATTGCCACTTAAATATAAAGGTTGAAAACCATTATACTTGGCGTTAACTTTTTTCTCACGGAATTGTTTTTAGTTCTTTATTTTATTTATTTACTGTATAATATGCAGTTTTGTTGATCTGTGGTATTTGTTTGACTCAGGTCAAATCTTTTTTGTGCTACCTAGTAAAGTAGTCGGCTAAATCCGATAGGTATGTAGATATATTGTTATTTTCTAAGCGTGGCCAATTATTGGTCAGCAAAAATTTAGCTTCGATCGCCATCGACTCGCAAAGAAGAAGAATAAATTAGAATGAAACTAAGTTAGATGAAAATCTTGAAGCATAAGTCTGATCACGTTCATTTTTATATTTACTATTTCAGAATGATCAGAAAAATAGTTGCTTCTAACCTCAAAATTATTACCCGCTAGATATTTCGTTCCCGGGTTTAACTGAGGTACTATATATTTTTACGATAGTGGTAAATATTACTATCTGCAACAAAATTTGAGCCCGGCTTCGGGTGTATTACTAAGCTTCTGCTATCGTTCAATCAATCAAATAGCCAAAGAATCCCCGACACCAAGGGAAGCATCGACGTAGACCCAAATAGACGCTTAATGTTTGATTGTTCCAAACAATGGTTGTTGATAATGCATACGTGTGAAAAGATCGAGAAAGCAAAACATTATAAGCTGATTTTAATTTATTTATTTTTTTGTTTTGGTTTTCCCCGAAGGGTAAGGCAAAGGGAACCATGCCCATACAGCCATGTCTTACGTATTTTTTTTCTTGATGATTAATGAAATGATGAAAGGTGATGAATGATGATGATGAAACCTAAGCCCCCACCCTCGGAGTAGACTCCTACTCCGAACCCCAAACGAATTAACTCAAAAGTCCGCATAAACTTTCGAAATATGAAGCGGCTTCCTGCCACGAAGTGAAAATAGGCAGATACACTTTGTTTATTGAATACTCCAATATAATAACACTCGCGAATGTCTTCCGACTAACTTAATGCGATCATTAACCACAAAACACCACTTCGTATTAATTATTTAGATTATTCAATGAAGAAAGTAACTGTCCCGTTCCCGTTTCCCGCCAAAAAGCCAAGCTGATATTAATATTGAACGAACCTGTCATTTAAAAAAAAAAACAATAGAAAGTACTAAATATGACAATATTATATTTAAAAAAACTTCGACCAAGGAGGCCGTCGTTAACAATGGTGGTATTTTTTTAGACTGCGATACGGCTCACCACCATAACAGTAATGTCGTTGAGGGTGGGTACTTAGTTCATCTTGCGATGGATGTACATTTTTTGACGTGACTTATTGTAGATATGCTGCAAATGGCATTAACTACGTTGAGGGTGGGTACTTAGTTCATGTTGCGATGGATGTACCTTTTTTGACGTGACTTATTGTAGATGTGCTGCAAATGGCATTAACTACGTTGAGGGTGGGTACTTAGTTCATGTTGCGATGGATGTACCTTTTTTGACGTGACTTAATGTAGATATGCTGCAAATGGCATTAACTACTTGGCCGAACAGGGGAGCGCGGCGGATGGATGTACCTCTGACTACCCCATTGGCATAATTAAAGTCATGAGGTTATGTTATGTATAATGTGTTATTTTGGATTTTTTGCATAAAATTATTTTTGCTGAGGTAAGAGGGGCTGGAAGAAGAGCACTCAAAATTCTTAACACGTCGAAAGATCCAGAAAGTGGTCGCGATTGGTCGATGTTGTCAAGCGGCATCTTATATAATTATGATCTATTAGTCATATGTGTTCACAGAACCCGTCCGTCTGTTGATTGGGAGTCTAGACGTTGCCTGGTCGATGAAGGGAAGGAATCAAATTTCCGCTCTAGACATCTCTACGGAAAAAGCTGTTGGTCAGAGAAAATAACCTCACATCGTACTTTCTATTCCGTCAACTTTTCGCTACTTTTTTATTTTGTCGGGTTTCGAAATGCTAGTTATTACAAACACGTAAAACTGGAAATTGGGGTTTAAGATCGATGACAAAATGTTATTTTTACGGTCTTTCCAATAGTTCAGAGTTCCATTTGGAAAAACACTGGTACATACAACCTACCTTCAAAGATGTCTGCTTTTTGAAACTAGATTTATGAGATATAAAAGTATAGGAACCGTTACCACTTGCGCGCTTCCCAAAATAAACCACAAGCTCAAAATAACCTTGCAACATTCCCCGTAACTCCGTATATTTTTACCGGATATCTGCATATATAAAGCACTCTATGATTATTATTTGAATAAATAAATTATAAGGTATGCAGATAAAACGCGGGGTGCCTGTTCCAAAATTACATGTTCCCTTGTTGAGACAACGCAACCGTCAATTCACAAATTCGCCGAGAGGTAAAAGAGAGAGCGTCGAGACAGGCGGGAAAAAGACGCATAATGTTGAGAAGGAAAGTAAGATATCACCTCGTTTCTTTTTACGAAGGCAAGGAACAGGGTACATAGCGCGTAATGTCTTGGATAATCGTGATAAACAAGCTCACAGCGCATGACGTGGAGTGGGGGATCTTCAGAGAATATGCGTATGCTGAATTATTCTGGCTGACAATTTTTGGTGGCTCGGAGATTTTGTGGGACATATTTTTTTAGTTGATAGCTTGTTGTTGGTACATTAATATAAAGTCAACTTGACTTTTGGACCTAGAGCCTTAGCCAAGTTGCAAACGATTTCGACAATCGAAAGTGAGAGTGATAAAAATGTTGGAAATTGACATGTCTTCTTCTTCATTGTTAAGCCCACTAAAGCAATTAATCTTAAAAAGGAATACTGCAATTTGACATTTACGGGTATAAAGTAAGTAAGTAGATTTATAGGTTTAAGAACTCCAATTACACCAATAATCATCTTTCAAGCGTTTATTTTTGCGTCTTATTTTACTTTAATTTACTTTACCGATCCAAGATTCAAAGACTAAACAAACGATTACATTAATCAAAGTGAAATGTATGAAACTGCGACATAGTTCTATTATAACACCCACAATATGTTACATCTAACCCATTTACCCGAAACATTTGACCGTTAAGCAATTACATCGCTACATCCTTCGTCTCGACTATTCCTTTGCGAAATAAACATGGAACTATTTCTCGAGTCAAGCGGATGGAAAAGCAAGGACACGATGTACACTCGACAGACTCCACTTCGGTTTCTCGTCACGTACCAAGCATCTTTCTGCTCGACACACGGTGTTTAGATAGCATCACGAATATTTTCACTGCTATATGATAATGGGCTGGTTGTAAAGTGTTACAAGACCGCAAACTGTGGAATATTTTACGTTTTACTTCAGTTCCTCTGTAGTATGTAAGCCACTTAGATAAAATTTCAAAGGGATACTCGTAAACTGGTATGTATAATAAACATTTACAGAGGTGTTCGAGAAATTATTAGGCAAAGAGCGGTTAAAACTTTGAGACTCGTTTGTAAGTAATTTGTTATTATAGTTGAGCACGCAGCTGATTTTTATATTAGCAATATAAATAAAGCGTAAGCACTTTGTTTAAGTGCGGTAAGTACTTAGTACTTTACGTGTTGATTCTTTTGTATGACGCAGTTGTTCCTTCTCTACTGGATTTTGCAGTCGATTAGAAGTTAATAACTTCTTAAATAAGATATCCCTTTTGAGATATGAAGAAGACCTAGAATGACGTGCATTGACTAATCTACTCGAAACCGGCGTTCGTGAAAGAAATCGATGAATGTGGACGAAGCAAGAGAACTAATGGATGAAGCAAATGGAATTCCATAATCTCTGCTTTCCCTGATTGGACATAGGTGTGAGTATACTTACTGTAAGTACCTAGCTATCCACATTCTTCTGTCAACAACATAAACGGGAACCCCACGATTATACATAAAGATAACGTTACACCGCTTTCTCTTCGCCTGGGAATACGTTATGTAGGTACGTCTACTATTTTAGTGGAGAACTTTTCCTGTTAAAGAGGTAACCCTCCACTAGTGCGTGTTTGTGAAATGATGATTGTTTTATGCGGTTTGTAGTAGCGAAGGGAAAACTGAGGATAAAAACTAGAAGCTCAAATGTAGGCGGCATCGGCAGCATTGTTGAGTATTCCTAAATTTTGTCAGTTCTCTACACTGTCCAGCTAAAATTCGTGATAAATAACTATAAAATGTGGAGCAACGTGGAGTGTATCCCGTCTGAAAGATGAGTTACGAAAAAGCATCCATCAGTTGGAAAAAAGCAGTTTTCACTGATTTTATTTTTTTCTTTCCGGTCTTTAGGGAATAAATATAACATTATGATTTTGCAGTAAAACGCAACGCTAAGGGTTATAGTGAAAAAATATAACCAAAACAATGCGTTTGTTTACTCAAATAGTACGGGGAACTGTCAAAATTTAAAAACACTCAACAGTAGCGACACCTGAAGAGAGAAATAGGTAGTTTTTACCCTCGTTAGTTTTGTAGTCAGATAATTATAAGACAAAGATTTTCCATTGTGGAAACGGATATCCTTTCCCCAACCAACTGATATTCATATTGGAATTTCAGGATAGCTTTGTCCCTTATGAGGATGAAAAAAGCGGCCAAGTGCGAGTAGGACTCGCCCATGAAGGGTTCCGTAACAGCAAGTAACATAATATAAAAGTTTTTTTTTTCGTTCCTATACTTGAGTTGATTGAATGAAAAGTAAATTATGGTTTACGATTTATGATGTATTAAAAAAAAAAACTACTTACTAGATCTGGTTCAAACCAATTTTCATTGGTAGTTTGCATGCTAATCTACATCATATATTTTTTTTAGTTTTATCCTCCTCTTATTTTAGAAGTTACAGGGGGGGACACATTTTACCACTTTGGAAGTGTCTCTCGCGCAAACTATTCAGTTTAGAAAAAAATTATATTAGAAACCTCAATACCATTTTGGAAGACCTATCCATAGATATCCCACACGTATGGGTTTGATAAAAAATATTTTTTGAGTTTCAGTTCTATGTATGGGGACCCCCAAAATTTATTGTTTTTTTTCTATCATTGCATAAAAATCTTAATGCAGTTCACAGAATACACATATTTATCAAGTTTCAACAGTATAACTATTATAGTTTCGGAGAAAAGTGGCTGTAACATACGGATGGACGGACAGACGGACGGACAGACATGACGAATCTATAAGGGTTCCGTTTTTTGCCATCAGGCTACGGAACCCTAAAAAATATCATAAGGGACATCCCTTATGATTTTTTCCATATATAATATTCGTAAGAGTAAGACCGAGTAAGCAGTGTTCGATAAGGGTATCGTCAAAGGAGTCCTGTTCCCAGGAGTGCATAAACAAAGTGGATAATACAGGTAGATGAGACAAAGGAAATGTTCAGGAATTACGATCGAGTTATCTATATTTACCGGGAAATATCAAACATAACATAAGCTCTGACTATACTCCAATTGGGGTAGTTCGAAGTATATCGTTAGATGAACTAAGATTCCATACCTCACTGAGCTTTCTGTGATAAGTAAGTAAGTTAAGTATTTTCATACGATACAAAAAAATATAGGCACGATAAGGTGCAAAAGTCCAATCAGTTTCTTGCAATGTAATAAATTAACTGGTTGCACTTAAGACTTCCTGGTTACATGTCGTTTCTGTAATAGACCAAAAACAAAACTTTTATTAAATAATTATGACAACTAAATGGTTCATAATTTCACTACTGTTTACACATAATTCGCTGGGCTCAGTAACTGCACTTTTGCTCTTTGATTGTACAATAAAAATCCCACAAAACCAATACCTCGGTTTGTCTATGGGAGTGGAGATCGCCTAAAATGATTATGTTTTAACGTACAGTTCACTTATAACTAAGAGATATCTTGCATAAGATGTTGAGATGTTGACGTTGTTGTGATGTTGATGTTGAGGTGGTGAGCCGTATCGCCGTTCTTCTTCTATCGTATGGATTGTGAGGTGGATTACCAACCCCATCAACCTTGGTCTTGGTTACTTGGTTACTATAGAGCCGGCTAAGGCCCCTGACATGACTCAACGTGCCGTGCCGTTTACAATGGTCGAGCCAACTGTGTTAAGGAACTGCACGTAAGATAAATTACTCCCTTCAATCATGACGTCATGTCCACGATTCCTATAGGGTCAAAGACACAATTAATCGCAAATATATACAAAAATCCTGTTTATTTTCTACGTACTTACAAGTATTGCAGTTTCTATCATACAATTTCATGACTTTCACATAATTTTATAATCAATACTAACGATTTACCTAATAATAATTCCTGTATTCCAAAATAAAAAAAAAATAAACATCACCTCCCTAGCTAGATATACCACGTTTTCACGGAGTCCGGTTACTTAACCTGGAGATTTTACTGGTCCAGTCTTTTACAGAAGCGACTGCCTGACCTTCCAACCCACAAAGTGAAAATTGGGTGAGTTGGGTGGTGAATACCTTCGAAACGCATTTATCGGGAAAGTGTGGGTTATCCTAAGTCATTATTAACTTGATTTCCTGTGGATTTGGCGCAAATGGTATTAACTATTTTGCCGGACATTTGGGGAGCGCTGAGAGCTCTCACTCGGTACAAAATTGTAATCTGTTAATACGTGATAATCATTATCATCAAAGCATGAATTTGAAAATAATTGGTTTAGTTTAAGTCCGTTCTGAAATCTGAATCTGTGACTTTAGACTGAGAGTCAAGCGTTCTTCTAACTAGGCTATCATGGCTGTGAGTTAAGATCTTACTAATATTATAAATTATAAATGTGAAAGTTTGTGAGTATGGATGTTTGTTACTCATTCACGCAAAAACTACTGAATTGATTTTAATGAAACTTTACAATAATGTAGTATATGCATCAGAATAACAAAAAGGCTTTAACAATTAAAGGAATTCGGAAATTCTTACCGCGGAAACCGAAAACCACGGACCGATGTCGCGGGCCACCGCTAGTTCGAAGATAAGAAAAAAAAAAGCAAATAAACACAATAAACGAGCTTTCTAAAAAACTAGAATTATACAACTTATCTTTCAGTTTCAGCTATTCGTCTTCGCTGAAGATATCATAAAATCTTTTATGTATATGTCTTGACTTGACCAAATTTTGATTTCCCGGGGGTAAGAACTTCGGGCCCCTAATTATGCTACTTTACAGGTATGCCCTGGAGTAAGGGTAATTTTGACGGATTGAAAATAAGATACCTACCTACAGAATATTTTACGGCATGTATGAAATTAGGTCAACTTTATTGTATGAATAACAATTATTTATTTATTCTATTCATTTTATCATTAATTTATACAATGGCCCCGATTCCTGCAGACACCGCCTAATTTTATTTAAAGTTATATCCGTCATTTTCATATCCGTCGAATAGGAAAGGGATGGATGATTCACAGCTCTTAATTTTAGGAAGAATGAGTGAATGAATGAATAACCCGGGCGAATCAAAAGGTACGTCGCTGGTATGCAATCCGTTTGACGTGCTGTCTACTTAACTGTGTCGGGTTATTGACGGATGTAAAATTTTTAGACGGTTGGTTTAGATTTGTGCTTAAAATTGACGTGTGTTCCATAAATTTTATGCTTGTCGATTACCCGTCCCTTTCCTTTTCGGCGGATAAGAAAATGACAGATATAACTTAAAATAAAATTAGATGGTATTTACAGGAATTAGCACCAATTTGTCACTTAAAATTACGAATAATTAAATGAATAAAATGATAAATAATTTAATGAATAAAATGATAAATTTCATTTCGATCTTGTATTACCTAGTTTAATGTAAGGTGTGCTTTATGTGTGTTTAATGTATTGTGCGGACTACGCTCAGTGGGTAGGCCCGCTACAAGGTGGACCGACGATCTGGTGAAGGTCGCGAGAAGCCGCTGGATGCGGGCAGCGCAGGACTAATCGTCGTGGAGATCCTTGGGGGAGGCCTATGCCCAGCAGTGGGCGTCGTATGGCTGAGCAACCCGCGGAGGTCACATACCTCCGAAAAATGGATTTCTCGGGAATGCGGGTTTCGTCAAGATGTTTTCCTTTACCGCTGAGCACGTGATAATTATTTGTGATCCAAACATGAATTCAAAGACAAATTCGACAATCATGGGTTTGGCCCTGTGCTGGTTTCGAACCTGCGACGTCAAAGTCATAGGCAAGCGTTCTACCAACTGTCTACCATGGCTGTAGTAAAAACTCAAATTCTGAATTAATTTTTCCGACAATAAAACCGACCACCTTTTTAGTACAATCAAGGTACACGATCTAAAATTTAGTTCATTGCGATAGCACTAACAAACTGTACTCGTATATAGGTATAATATACAATATACAAAACACAATATACAATATACTTTATTACTAATGTTTGTTACGGTCATTATGGGTTCCAAAGTAGGTACATAGTTCCCTACGTGATCGTTACAGCTGAATAAGTACCTACTTCCGCACAATATTAAACATCACGCGGGTCTGTTCTCTAATTATCTTGAGGTCTAAACATCTAATACATTACTCAACGACATGCATAGTTGTTTAACATTAAATTAGTAAAGTTTCAGGTTAATAACCTATTGCCTTCCTTCCAGCCGTTATGGCAGTTGTATGGTTAAAGTTTCCACATTACATCACCAAGGTATTCGGTCTACAAAATGTATTTTCACCTAAAATGGAACGTAAGCATTTTAGCGTTATTTATGGCAATTTTATTGTTTTGACTTTTAATTCGGAAAGGCCATTAGGGTTGGGCTCAGTTTGTTTTACGTGATAATGGCGGCGTTTCATGGCTGTTTGAGTTTTTTATTTTATTTTACTTTTATATATTTATTTATTTTCTTTTACTGTGGCACTGTGGTCCACCGACTTGTTCTCAAAAGGAGAGCGCCGGTTCTCACAGAAGCCCCACTTTGTTTGAAAGTACACAATAAATTCCTCTGTCGGTATTTACGACATGCCCAGGAAGATAAGCAGCTGAAGATGTTCTAGTCATTAGTTCGTTTTCAGTACAGCAGTCGTTTTAATCGATTGACTTAGCAAAAAAGCTTTTAAATTAGGAGGAGGAGTCAAGTAACGGCCTCCGTGGTCCAGAGACTAAGTGTTGGGGTCATGATCCGGAGGTCCCGGGTACGAATCCCGGACATCACAAAAATCACTTTGTGGTCCCTAGTTTGGTTAGGACATTACAGGCTGGTCACCTGATTGTCTAAAGTCGGAAGGCAAGTTAAGCCGTTGGTCCCGGTTACTACTTACTGATGTAGGTAAGTAGTCATTACATGAGACATGTCAGGCGGCTCAATAATAACCCTGACACCGGGGTTGATAATTCACCTCACAACCCACACTATAGAGGAAGAAGAAGAAGAGTCAAGATCATTATAAAGATATTATATCAAAAACCATCAGATGGGGCTATGTAACCAACTAAAAACACTTCCAAAACCTAAGCCGAGCACGTCATACCTCAACCCTCCCTTATAATACTTCGAAATTACTTGCTACAAAGTTTCGCCTCAATTTTCTAGAATCTCAGGCCTGTGATGAAGTAGCTAACGTCTAACAACATTGTACGTTAACAATGCTGGCAAACATGGTTAAGCTTCCACGCCCTAAACAAATTCTTGATACAACTAGTTTGCTTAGGGATGAAGTCATGCCGCAGCGGGATTATTGGGGACATTCCTTCTATGAAAGGTTGACAACCACCGCCCGTTGACATTATACATCAATACAATAATAATAATAATAATAATCTTTATTGAACATAGGCTTACAATTTTACATTAATAAAAATATAGACAACTATAATAAGACCAATTACTCTAGATATGCGGCGGTCCTTGCACTAAGCTCAGCTTGTATCGCAGGGGCCAGAGTACGATTTCCTGTCAGGATTTACAAAATGGACACACGGACAGAATACAGAGCACTATGAAAAATTATAACTGCTTATATCAAAATACACAATAATGAAACATAATAAAAATATTTAACATTAACAAAAATAAAACTTCTAGGTATGGAGTAATGTGTGTGTGTGTGTGTGTGTGTGTGTGTGTGTGTGTGTGTGTGTGTGTGAGTGTGTGTGTGTGTGTGTGTGTGTGTGTGTGTGTGTGAGTGTGTGTGTGTATGTATGTGTGTGTGTGTGTGTGTGTGTGTGTGTGTGTGTGTGTGTGTATGTGTGTGAGTGTGTGCATGTGTGTGTGGGAGGTTCAAAGGGAGCAGTAGCTGTTTTTCGGCATTAGAGCCTCTGTTTCGACATAGTTTAGCTCTTGTAACCAAATTTCGATCGCTTTCTTAGCCTTGGACGTGGAAAGTGTTTTTACGAACTGCAGAGCTCTGCAAACCTTATTGTAAAGATATGGATGTAAAAAGAAAGGATGACAATACAATACAAATACACTTTATTGCACCTAAATAAAAAGAAATAATTAAAAAAAGTCTCTTAACTAAGTACATGGCAAATGGCGGCCTTATCGCTTAAAGCCTTATCTTCCAGACAACCATAAGGTGAGGAATAATTTAAAATAAAAAAAAATAAAGTTTGCGGGTACAAACTATAAGTACAACTTATTACCAATAAATACATGCAAATAAATATATAACATACTTATAAATATAATATATTTCTAACCTTTATACATAACCTAACATTATATACCTACTTATATAAATAGTACACACAAAATACCTAATAATAAGCAACTCAAGACCTTTAGAATATGAGCACTACAACACACTTTATTATAAAAACAGAACCATTAACATCAATGTAGTATTCAAGTACATAGACTAGAAAGAATAGAATAATTAAAACACATAATAACGGGTTCTTACCGCGTTTAAATCAGGGATATAAGACTCCCGATATTCCCCTATCCCTGATTTAAACATGGTAAGAACCCGTTATTATGTGTTTTAATTAAGATAATAACCGCGTTAACTTAAAACAAAGAACAATATATAGTTTTTTTTTGTCATAAAAACAAGACAATAACATCACTTAAATTTATCACAAAACTATTACAACAACACCTCCACCAACCCGCAGTGGAGCAGGGTGGTGGAGTATGCTCCATACCCCCTCTGGTTGATTGAGGGGAGGCCTGTGCCCAGTAGTGGGACGTATATAGGCAGTTTATGTATGTTGTATTACAACAAAGCAAAGAGGATTTTCGTGGAAATGATCATAAGGTGGTAGGTAGTGCACGTCTTGAAATAAAACGTAGTATGTGGAAACAGCTGAGTGAGGCACGAACATCGTGTTCCATAACTATGCTTTTATACATTGTTTTAAGTTTACGCGGTTATTATCATAATTAAAGCACATAATAACGGGTTCTTACCGCGTTTAAATGGGGATATGCATTATGGTGTGGGTATACAATAATGTGTACTACAAATGTATACTCAATATAATACCATGACAAAAATTCTAGATTGTATAAAGCTGAACAGACGTTTTTTTTTATTGTAATACTTAAATAATTTAAAAAAAATAATTGTAAAAGTTTTGTACGCTTAGTCACAATCCAGAACGTACTATTATGTGAAAATGTTCTTATCTATAATTATGATGTAGCTGTACTTAAATAGACCATAGTAATAGTCGTTGCTATGACATTAACACATACTCATGTGTTGCCGATAATCCTCTATAGAGTGGATAGAGCCACGTTGAATCAACGACAACTTGCAAAAAATGTTGTCACGAAGTCCTAAGACACAAATGATGAACCTTATGGTGATAAGGGATCAGTCTGTATTGCCAATAACTAAGTATAGTCCATCGTGTTAGAAAGGACATAGTCCCTCTGTCGGATTTTACGTCACGCCCGGAAAGATAAGCAGCTGATCGTGTTTTGTGTTTTTCTTCAATCCCATTCCAGTACACTAATAATTACCTGATAATATGGACGCAAGAAGGGCTTGCTGTCACTATAAATTGTACTGCATAAGCTTAGTGTGAGCGAGATAGACTGATAAATAAGAGTTCAGACCATAGATTTACTACTACCGCAGATTGAACATCAGCGCTTAAAAAGTGGCACGCAAAGTTACTGTTAAATATAGCGATGTTGACAGTACTTAACCTCAGTGCGAGATTAGGCGCCGAACTGGCAACACGGGGAAGTGCGTGGTAAAAACTTGCAAAAATACAAGATCAAAGCGAAAAACGAAGGATAGAACATCATATTTCCCTTTCCTTTTCGACGGATAAGAAAATAACGGGTATAACTTAAAATAAAATAAGATGGCGTTTGCAGGAATTAGCACCAATGTCAAGTGACATAGTAAAAACAAAACCGTCTTTAATTCAACTAATAGTGTACATAATATTTTATTATTCGTTTAGTCGCACGCAGATCAAACAGTACGCCATATTTATATAAATAATTGTTTGTTTGTATATCATTGCATATTTGTATATTTTGTATAAGTACAGGTTTTGGTTGTCTGCAGGAATCGGGGACATTGTATCCGTATTTCGAAATACAATATGTGAGTTTTGCGCAGGAATACACCGGATGGAAAGAAAAAAGACGTAGGTAATATTCTCAGGAATGGGTGGAACATTACACCGAGTCAATTGTACTACATTGTTACTTTACTTGAACTCTTCTAGTTAAAAGTGAGGCCACACAACTCATTGTGCATTATTATTTTTTAACCCCCGACGCAAAAACGACGGGGTGTTATAACTTTGACGTGTCTGTGTAAATGTGTATGTATCTGTCTGTGGCATCGTAGCTGCCAAACGGATGATCCGATTTTATTGCGGTTTTCCGTGCTTCGGAAGGCATGTTAAACCGTTGGTCTCTGTTACTACTAGTTATGGGGGAGTAATGGCAGGGGCCTATGTGGGCTCAATAATAACCCTGACACCTCACAACCCACACGATAGAAGAACCTACACTATATTGTTGATAATCTGAGTAAGATGAGACTATGGATTTCCATTTGCATTGATTCTGACTTCTCTAACTTCCTCCACATTAATCAATCGGAAAACTTCAAAAAAAAAAAATCAGTTCATGTATATATATTATTGTATATTAGCTATGTTATAACTAAATAGTTCTTTAAAGAGCTAAACGTTTGAATATGAATAAAGTTTCTATATTAGACATAAAAACTTATTCCGTCGAAGCACCGTATCTACATAGAAACATGAACATGAAACGCTTTATGATAATAATTTTCAAGTTAAGTAATGAATAATCAATTGCCAGCGAAAACAGAGTATGTTTGTAAATAATTATAATTATAAGCTATAACAATATCGGCTAAATAGGCACAACACGAAAGTTCTGATAACAGGCTGAACTTTCTATAAACTGAACTTACTAACACAGCGTAACATAAAGGGTGTTAGTGACACCGTAACGAATACTGAGGGGGATGATTCAGACCACGATTCTGAGTTAATATAAAGTGGAATTTTCCGTCGCAAAATATTTTTTTATTTTAGTTTTTTTTTTATTATTTTTAATTCTTTACTTTTAGTCATAGAAAATTCCCCTTGATATTAACTCAGAACAGTGAGCTGAATCATCCCTCTCAGTATTCGTTACGATGGCACTTACACCCCATACAAGTACATACAGGTAGCCCTACAAGTAGGTATGGGCGTTAGTGACACCGTAACGAATACTGAGGGGGATGGTTCAGACGGTTTATTCCCATCTGCCCCGTTCAGACCATGATTGGTAGGTTGGTAAAGTGGAATTTCCTGTCGGAAAAATCATGAAAACACTTGTTATCATCTCATAATCATGGTCTAAACAATCCCTCTCTGTATTCGTTACGGTGTCAACCGGTCAGCATTACACTATCGCTTTTCTTAATCGTGTATAACTTGGCTAAGGCCTCAGAGATGAAAAGCAACTGAACGGCTTTCACGTTTGTCCTTACTACCCTTCTTCTTCTTCTTAAGAAGAAGACTCCTTGCTCATAAGAAAAAAATATATAGAGTATAAATAATCCATTGTCAACGGAAAAATGCGACACAAGGAAACAAAGTATTGAAACAGTTTAGAGAAGAAAATCATAAAATAAGTTATTGCAGTTCACCAACGCATCATCCCTTGAATGGCTATAAAATAACTTTGTGACTACAAAAGTGCCGTTTCAGTATCTCATATTGCCTTCGATAGGTATAAAAATAGTCGAGCTTGCTTTTTAAACAGAAATTCATATCACGACACACATGCCGAGATCATAACGTAAAAATGTTCTGTCAAATTACATCAGTATTAAATAGGGTGACGGCGTTGGTTTTCGGACGATGATATAGGAAATAGATGGATGTGACTTGCTTACATATTTGAAGTTTGAAGGGTTTTTTTGGTGGGCAATAAAAAGGAGAATTGGCAAAGATTTCTGCTGATCCTGGATCCGATAAGGACCTTAATATTTACATAATATACAAGTTTTTTACATAATCTCTGACGCGAGTGGGATCTATTTCAAAGCCGTGTCAGGATTCCCATTCTCCGCCTCTTAATATTATGGACAGTTACTGCTGCCCTCTGTCAGGTTCCAGGTTACAGTTCCGGTGATTCGCCTCTTCTGTTCTGCGTTGCTGTAAAGATGGCTCCCATTCCCGCCTCTGCAACCGTTGAGGTCCTTACCCGTATCCGTTTATTATAATAAATAAATAAGTACTTAAGGTTACATCTAGCGACGAAACATTCTAACACCATTGGTGTGGTCTAATATTAAAAGTCCCATCTCAAGTGCGGGTGAGTTGTTATTACCGTGGTCCCTTTAGCTGTCCTTCGGACCCTTGTTACATTTACCCTATTCACCCTTACTCTCTGTACTTTCACGGTTCCTTATAAATAAGTCGTTTTGAATCAACAAGTGGTGTAATTTGGGATATTAATTTGGAAAGGACCTCGTGTTGGGGTTAATTGCGGGAGAGGAAATTTGACGTATAACTGGGAGTCTGTTATAAAGAAGTTGGGTCCGAATAACCCTGACCTCTCGGTGGACGGACATACCCCGATAGACCTCGGGCTTTATCCTGAGGATGCTTCATGGAAGAGAGAAATATGTGACGATGGAATTCTTATGCGATGTCTTCATATGCTGGTATTCAACTTACAAAGACCGAAGGTATACTAAGATTGACCTTTATTTACGGAAAATAACTATAAACACAAATCTTCTTCTATCGTGTGGGTTGTGAGGTGGAGTACCATCCGCAACAACCCTGGTGTCAGGATTACTATTGAGCCGCCAAACGCCCCTGACATGGCTCATGTAACGACTACTTACTTACATCAGTAAGTAGATACCGGGACCAACGACTTAACGTGCCTTCCGAAGCACGGACCATCTTACTTTCGGACAAACACAAATTGTAGGTTGACTCAATATAGTTACGACGAAATCAGTCAATTAATTTATTTCTTCTTCTGAATTTATATACAATTCAGAAGATAATGTAATATTACCGCGAGCGTGTAAATAATTAACTTATTATATATTTGTTTTTACTTTTTAAAGTAGTTCATTAGCTAATCATACAAATATGGATTGTGCTATACCTATCTGTCTCTTTTATGGATGATAGGCAAGCATTCGACCACAATCACTTTATAGGGTACACTGTTACAAGGTATTAATTGATATTACGAATGCGTATTATCTGTTGAAAGCAGTCCTATATTAATCAAATTATTTCATATTTAATTATCCATAAACGTCTATACAAGCACATACCAAATATTACCTAACTCAAACTCAATTAATATTAATGATGAGTAGTGCACATTAAGTAAAATTATTGCTCTAACAATAATTATGTTTGAGCTCCTGCAATTCAATGAATAATATTAATGGATCAAGCATCATAAATGGATTAACTGTTACGTATTATTTATTTATTATCTTATCGTCGCATCGATTTCAGAGTGGGCAATCGTTTTCGTGTGGGTTGTGAGGTTGATGACCAACCTCATCAACCCTGGTATTAGATTAGGTTAGGCTCTGGAGTCGCTAAAAGACCCAGATATCGTAACAAAAACTTTGAGAGATGATTGAGACAATGATTCTGAGTTGATATCAAGTGGAATTTTCTGTCGTCGTCGTGTGGAGCTGAAAATAATAAAAAAAAACACAAATTTCATGAATTTTCCGACTGGAAATTCCACTTGATATCAACTCAGAATCATGGTCTGAACCATGTCCCTCAGTATACGTTACGGTGTCACGAACCATACTTGTACGGCTACCTGTATGTACTTCTACGGGATGTTAGTGACATCGTAATTAATTCTGAGAGGGGTGATTTAGCTCATTATTCTGAGTTACGTTATCATTAACACCCTGTATAGGTACTTAAGTAAGTAGTCGCCGAAACCAACTGCCAATGAAAATTATTATACATTTTAAGATATTTAAGCATACTTTATTTTTATTAGAATACAGCATAAAGGCTCCAAATTTCTTTTCGGCAAGTCTTGGAATTCTCAAGCTGAATGTCCAAGACAAATCAACAATAAGGACAAATATACGTTTTCACTGTACCTTCTTGAATAGCACATAATATTTAGAACAGTAAGTAAAGGGTCCCTACTCCCTAGTTTAATTATTTGTAGTTTATTGTAAAAACTTTATACCTCGCTCTGCTGGGCACAGGCGTCCCCTCAATCAACTGACCCTACGACTTAATATTCCGACAAAATGCAAATTGTATTCACGCCAAACACAAAAGCGCACTTTATTCAAAAGCCAAAGCAGGTCCAGGAACTCGTAACAAAAGCGAAATATCAAGTTGCCAAAACCAAAAGCCGGTCTAAATTTTAACGATACAGGAAAAATATGCAAAGACTGTATTATGAGGAATTTTAAAAGCTAACACGACTGAACCGTTTAGTGTCGAGGATTAAACGACACACGACACTGAAAGCCTTTGACACTCAACGTACGAGTAATTGAATGCACGTCCGAAGTAAGTCTTTTATAATACACACGAGCTTTATAGACCGGCAAACATGGTTTAAGAATTTTAAATCAATGAGAGTAAAAACTGAACACCGTAATTAAAAGAGATAGTGCGATTTCCTACTGAACTGACACTGCGCACTGCACTGCACTGCACTATGCACTGTGCTGTCAAATCTTAGTCAAGTTGCAAACGATTACGAAAATCGACAGCGTTATCGAATAAAATGTTATAGAATTGACATGAGGTGACAAATAATTTATCGACTACGCTGTCACATTTCGTAATAGTTTTTAACTTGGTTTAGGGCCGTCGTTAAGTAAGCGGACTCTGTGAAAACGTGAGTATAGTGTCCTAAAGAAATGTCTGTTTATGCGAATTGTAGCGATGACAGCCACTTTCTGAACAGCGACCCGCGCTACGGCGAGTCTCTTTACGGCGAGTGGCCTTATTTTCCCTCTACGTCGAGCGAGTTTTGACGGGCAGTACGATTCGTATTGTCGGTAACCACGTTGCGATGAATGAGGTCTACTTCTTTCGTGTGGGTTGTAAGCCCAATGATCGACCTCATCACCCCTGGTGTCAAGGTTACCGTTGAGATAGTAAAAACCACTAACTAATTCATGTAACGATAACGAATGAGAGGTGACGCTGTGCCGTTCTACATTACTTACATCACAATGGCACACGATGCGACGCGACATCGATTATAATTACTTTTCGCCTCTTTCGTACTAATCTGTAAACCATCAGTACGAAAGATTATAAATATCTCTCGTATAATTCGCGCTAGGAAATGTCCTATATCTTTATCCTGCTGTCATTCTTATCATGAAGTTTTAAGAAGTAAAAGTTGAAATTAAAATATAGTGTTGTGACGAACCAACGGACCGGAAGACTTTCTCTTTCATATCATACGTGTACTTTTAGCCGTATGTCCCAGTGGTGGCTCAAAGGGTAAAGGCAGCTAACAGCAGAGAAGCGTTTTCAAAGCCAAAATGAAAGGTTTTTTTCGCCGCGCATTATAAATCGTATTCGCAGTTTCGAAAGGGACTTTGTTATTTCGTTGCTCATGTGCTTTTTTTTTCATAAAGATCAAAGCGTGTCTAACATTGTCAACTTTCAGCTGCAAACTTCATTTCGTAACTTTTTAGGTGTTGCTTTGATATAGGTATTAAACAATATTGTGTGTACATTGTAATTTGATATTGTAGTAGGGTTGTTGTAGCATTTACTTGGCACCGACTTCAGATTTATAAAATTAATTAACTAATTGAAAATACGTACTAATTACTTTGTGCGAAGTAAATTTATTTATTGCTTTTTAGTTTTGCGTTTGAAGTCGGTTTTTTTTTTGTTAAAAATTTTATTTTATTTTACGATTTTAAGTGATGGTTAGACTGAGCAAGGATGCAGACAGACAGATTTTCTGATTTATATTGATATATAATAATATATGATTAGTAGTGATCACAATTATTATTGATGAACATGTTTACACACACACACACACACACACTCACACACGCGCACACGCACACGAGCACACGCGCACGTACACACGCACACACACAGACACACGCGCACACACACACACACACACACACACACACACACACACACACGCGCGCACACACACACGCACACACACACACACACACACACGCGCGCGCACACACACACGCACACACACACACACACACATACACACATGTGGTTGTCAGTGGAAGCTGCTATCATACACACTCACGCACACATACAGGGTGTTAGTGACATCGTAACGAAAAAAAAAATGGAACGCCTATTTTATTGTACTAAAAACGATGGTGGGTGTTTTTCTTGTCGCAAATGTTTAATTAAGATTTTCAATTTTTACTGTGCCGCAATGTAAGTCGAACAACGCGCCACACAGACGCTAAACTTACGCGCGGCTACGTTACGCGTGCGAGATACGATGTTGATATCTAGGTAGGAGTTTTCATTCTCTTGTATTTAGATGCTTAGTAGTGGTTCAACGTTTAAAAATGTTGTTTGTTGAAGTAGAACACCTACTGCCACGATTTTTCACGCACGGTACCTACCTACCAGTTATTAAAACGTTCCTAACTTATTAACAATAAAAACCCTACTCTTGCCTTACCTTAATTGTTATTCCTTCGGATGAAGTACCTAGGTAGGTACCCTAGAACATGTCACGTCACGTAGGTATGCAACATCGCGTTTCCTCCGCGGTAGGTAGGTATCACACGCACTCACAAACACAACACCTTGCTCTTTAATAAACATCAACAATCTTCCATACTTTTGCGCAGTAAATGGTCTATGATCTATCATCATAGTCGACACTACTCATTTACAGAATGAAACAAACACTCACAAACACGAAAAAAATATCCTCGAAAAACATCACGCGATTCGGGTCAAGCTTAGTATTCGACTGAGCGGAAGCGCGCGGCGGCGGCGTTAGCGCAAAGCATCAAAGACGCCGACTAAGGGCGCCGACGACGCACCGGCCGCGGCCGAGTCGAGCCGACGACTAGAGAGAGAGAGAGAAGTATGTTTATGGTGCAAGTGACAGAGAAAGAAATAGTATCTGTTCGTATGCCTACTTTATTGGCAAGCGTTGCCCTTGACCCGTGCGCCGGCTATTCACCTGCGCATAGCTGAAGTTGTAGATACGTTATTATTATTATTGATGACATTGATAAAATTTAATAATTAGTAATTTTTATTTGTTTATTTTAAATGTGCGTTCTATGCAGCTTAAAACACAATATGGGACTGAAAAAAATCTATTTTTTTTATGAATTTGGCGACAGGAAACTTCACTTGATACCTATCAACTCAAAGAAATACCTAGTATCTGTTCGTAATGCCTACTTTATTGGCGCGCGTTGCCCTTGATCCGTGAGGCTATTCACGTCCGAGTATCCATCAAGACAGATCAAACAAGCCCTAACTCGGAGGTCTTGCGTCCCAGGATCCTTTAATTATGTCTTAGAACCTTCTTGGCCTATGTGGTCCAGTGGTTGAGCGATGGGATGCGGAGGGTCCGGGTTCGTATTCCGGTGGGGACATATCACAAAAATCTGTTTATAAGGTTGGGACGTTACAGGCTGATCACCTGATTGTCCGAAAGTAACATGATCCGTGCTTCGGAAGGTACGTTAAGTCGTTGCTCCCGTCTACTAGGTACTTATGTAAGCACGTAGCCGTTACATGAATATTGTACACAGAACAGGATAGGTTTAATTAGTTCTTTACTGATGATTTAACAATGAGATTTAAAACCACGAATAACTTAGTACTTAGTACCTCGGTACGGTACCAACATGTAACAAGAAAAATAAGATCACTCCTCTCGGACAATTTTTTTCTTTGAACATGCCGACATTGCCTACGCGGCGGAGTTGCCGAACTATCGATAGGTAGATTATCAATTGTTTAACTTGAAAATTGTCTAAACTATCGAAAGTAGTGATAGTACATTTAGATCGATACTAGCGATAGTACCGATAGGTCTTGCTTTGTAACAATAATGGGTATTGATCTAAAAGATCTATCGATAGGTACCTACTATTGTTTTTTTTTTAACTAGGTATCGATAGAATATCGATAGGCAACACTCTGGCGGAGTGTCCGCCCAATTCTAGACGCGATCTCGCTCGATTTTTGTGTAGCGAGGTTTTGCGTAGGTACTTACATACTAAGTTGGTGGATGGTTGACATAGTAGGTAACTAATTACCTAATCTGTGGTGGTTGTGTTAGTTGGTTGTTAGTTATTCTAATGACAACAAAGAATACAATTTTACTGTTTCAACTGTTTTAGGTAGATAATGGCCCTGATTCCTATGAGTAAATGAATGAATAACCCGGTCGAATCAAAAAGGTATCTCGCTGGTAACTTAATTCTGTCGGTTGTTTTAGATTTCTGCTTAAAATTGACGTGTATTCCATAAATTTTATGCCTATTGATTATCCGTCCATTTAAGAATAAGAATAAAATAAATTTATAATTTACGATAGACAGAGAAAGAAATAGGATCGGTTCGTAGTGCCTACTTTGTAGGCCGCGCCGCCGCCGCGCCGCCGCCGCGCCGCCGCCGCGCCGCCGGCGTGCGGCGCGGGGCGCGCGGAGCGGGGCGCGCGGCGCGGTGCGTGTGGCCGTTGACCCGTTCGAGCAGCTGTTGTCTCCATTACATCGAAAATTTTCGATAATTTGTCATTATTGTTTTTTTTATTGAAATTTGGGTTCTATGCAGCTAAAAGCACAATATGGAATTGAAAATAATTAAAAACAAAACTCAAAATTTCATGAATTTTGCGACGGAAAATTCCACTAGATATTAACTCAGAATCATGGTCTGAATCATCCCTCTCAGTATTCGTTACGATGTCACTAACACCCAGTATAGATACAGTAGATTTCGCGTGGTTCGCTCGCTGCTAAAGCAGCTCGCGTGTCCTGTTTATTCGAAACTGTCCCTCTTCGTATGGCGGCCATCTTGTTTTTCCGCCATTTTGTTTTTTTTCACCGGCGACAGAATTTGACCAAGATTTAAATGGGTGTCGTGGAAACAAACAAAATCCAGGTGCAATAGGTTTGCCAGGCCGTAGGATGTCTCCCTGATTGGGAGCAGTTTTCAAAGATGACGTTCCGATCACACCCCTATACATCATTTTTAACCCCAAGACATTTTCTGGAAAAACAAAATTTTGTATGGCGGCCATCTTGTTTTTTCGCCATTTTGTATTTTTTTCACCGGCCATTAAATTCGACCAAGATTTAAATAGGTTTCGTGAAAGAAAAATTGGTTCAGGTGCGATAGTTTCGCCAGGCCGTAGGGTGTCACCCTGATGCGGAGCAGTTTTCGAAAATCGGGAAGTATTTCCATACTTAACATGACGATTCGATCACAACCCCGATATATATTTTATACCCCGAGACATTTTCTGAAAAAACAAAATTGTGTATGGCGGCCATCTTGTTTTTCCGCCATTTTGTTTTTTTTTCACGCGCTATGGAATTTGACTAAGATTTAAATAAGTGCTCTGAAAGAAATATTGGTTCACGTGCGATAGTTTTGCCAGGCCGTAGAGTATCTCTCTGATGCGGAGCAGTTTTTGGTGACCAGAAAGTATTTCCGTACTCTACATGACGTTTTGAGTAAGCGCCCCATACATTATTTTTACCCAAAGGGGCTTCTTCCAAAATCGACAAAAATTTGTATGGCGGCCATCTTTTTTTTTCCGCCATTTTGTTTTTTTGCACCGGCGTTTGGATTTGATCAAGATTTAAATACGTTTCGTGAAAGAAAAATTGCTCCAGGTTGTATAGTTTTGCCAGGCCATAGGGTGTCTCCCTGATGCTGACCAGTTTTCGAAGGTCGGGAAGTTTTCCCGAAGTCTAAAGAGCGATTTGATCAATATGACTTTACAAACGCACTAGTCGCTTCTACGATTTTTGAAAATTCCCCTCGATTTCTCTGGTCTTCCATCATCAGATCCTGACTTCCTTGACATGGGACCCCCTTGGGTATATCTCCTTTCAAACAAAAAAAGAATTATCAAAATCGGTTCATATACGACGAAGATATGCCCGAACAAACATAAAAAAAAAAAAAAAAAAAAAAAAAAATATACGGTCGAATTGAGAACCTCCTCCTTTTTTGAAGTCGGTAAAAAGGGGTTCTCGCAATATTCCAAAGACGTTCAATGATATAGGTAGGTTTTGTATTTTCCTGGTGCAATAAAGTATTTGTTATGTTAAGTACCGTGTTGAATTATCACCATTTCTATTTTTGTCGAGGTACATTCTAACAACTATTTAATTATAGTTCAAAATAACCCGATGGTAATAAATTTGATAAACTAGTATTCAAAACAACTATTATGAGTAACAAGTGATCATTCAGTAAATTTAATTAATTTCTATTCCAATTAAGCAGTATTGTTAAACCTCCAACCAATATAGGTACACCCTTTCAAAATATAATATTAGTTGAACGTTTGGGCGCTCTTTATAAGTATCGATGAGATACACCCCGGACACTTCATACAAACAACCTCGTTTTACACAGACATTGAAATTATCAACATATGCAACTGTGTGTGTGACGTCTGAGGGCTGCCACTTACAATATCTAATTTAACCGTTATTACTTACTAAGGTAGACAAATGGAAAAAAATGGAATTCCATAGCCTCTGTTTACCCCCGATGGGAAATAGGCGAGATATTATGTATGTATATAAAGCTAGGATAGTGGAAGGGCTGACAGAGGAAGGACCTTGAAGGACATTGACTAAATTGGAGATGTCCTTAGAAAAAGTTCAGAACGATCTGCTCGGAACCGGTGTGCGTATTTGAAACGATTGATGAATGTGGAGGAAGCAAGAGATCGAAGCAAATGGAATTCCGTAGTTTTTGCTTACCCCTGTGGGAAATAGGCGTGAGTTAATGTATTTTTATTTGTGTATTATTTGAATATCGACTAATAGCAGAATATTTTTCAACGCATTCAAACGTTCGTCAATTGAAAAGCCAGGATTGGCTCGCTGCTTCGGCGATTGCGACGCCTCTGGCGGCATCAGAGAGTACTTTCGCCGGTCTTTGAGGCAAGGCGATCTGCCCGAAAAAAAAATGTGTTTTACTAAAAATACTTCAAAAAACCCTAACGCGAGTGATAAAAATAAGACATATTTATGTAAATAAGTGGTGTAGTGTGTATTTAGAACTCAAAATCCCTGAACTGTTGTTTTTATTGGAACACGTGTCCGAGCTCAGCTGGCTTCGTGGAGAGTACTGATGATTAACACAAGGACCAAACATGGCTGCTAGAAGGTAAGCGTGTACATTACAAGATTATAATGCTTTTGTTTTACGCAGCCCCCAATGGAACCCACAAAATATATATAAAGAAAAAAATACGTTTAAAATGCCTAGATGGCGCTGTTAGCGAAAATCATTGTGACAGAAACAGTCCTACATCGCGCTTTCAGTTTTACAAATAGATGACCTTTATACAGTTATAATATTTCCCTGTAGTTACTGCTTTTGGTCTTTTTAGGAATTTGCTTTGAAATGAGGAACAAAATATTTAGATGGACAATATTACTTTCGTTTAACCTTCTAATTTCATGGATAACAGACATTATCATCTCCCTAGCGATATCCCATTTTCATAGTGTCCGCTTACTCAACGTGAAGATTTGACAGTCTGACCTTCCAACCCGCGAACGGAAAACCAGACCAATACACGTTAGGTCACATAACGCATTTCTCGGCTGTGTGGGTATAAGTAAAATAGGATCAGCCTATTACCTATTGTAGTTATCCGTCATATTAGAAAGGTCACAATCCCTCTATCAGATTTTACAACATGGGAAGGCAAGCAGCTGAAACTGTTCTTTTTTTATTCGCTCCTAGTATATGCTCAATATTTAAAGACAAATAAAAAGTAAATGATTTTCGCTCATTTCAGACTACGCACGAGTAACTTTATGGAAAGGAGTGGGTAAGTACTTTCTCATTTATTTATGTCCCATTAATTTATTGGTTTTGAATGTTTTTTTATTGATAATTCCTTGGACTATAGGTAAGCTGCCAGATACTGTAATCAGAGCACCATAAGCAAACTCCTTTCAAATAGACGAGACGTTTACTACAATGAAGTCGGTAAAAATAAAAAAGAAAACAATATACTCTAAATACAAATGCAGTGAAGTAGATGAATCAGTTCGGAACAACTAGCTTTATATTTATTTATTTTATTTCGCCTTCGCAGCCTCCTTGGTCTATTGGTTAGAGCATTAGGCTAATTATTATTATCTGGAGGTTCGAGTCCGATTCCCGATTCGGACATTGTCGAAATCGCTTTGTGAGATTGTTCTTTGTTTGCTAAGGACACTGCAGGCTTCAATTATATGATTATTAAAACACATTATAACGGGTTCTTATCACGTTTAAAGCAGGGCTATGAGACTCCCGATATTTCGACACTGTTGCAAGTGCCATGATCACGGGATGACTGATGAGATTGGAGTGGAGTAGGTGAATCCATAATTTTCTACGGGTAGACATATCTAGCTATCCTATGTGTTTTAATAATAATAATAATCTTTATTGAACATAGTATTACAATTTTACATTAATAAAAATACAGACAACTAATTATGAAATTTAAGAAAGAAATTTAATTATGATAATAATTATATTAATAATTATATGATTGCCTTAAAAAATAAAGATGGTTCCGCGTTTCGGAGGGCATGTTAAACCGTTGCTTCTATGCTGTTCTGGGAGCAAATAAAAAACATAGAACACGTTCAGCTGCTTGTCTTCCCTGGCATGTCGTAAAAACCGACAGAGGGATTGCGTCCTCTAACATGATGGACTAATATTATGGGCGATAGGCTGATCCCTTATCACCATAAGGTTCATCATATCCATCTTAGGACTTCGTATCAACAGTGGCTGCAAGTTGTCTTTGATTACTTGTGGCTCTGCCCACCCCATTTGGGATTACGGGCGTGAGTTTATGTATGTATGTATGTATGTATGTTAAACCGTTTTGGTCCAAGCTATTAGCCGTAAAAATCACCTATACCAACCCGCAGTGGAACAGCTTGGTGGAATATGCTCCATACCCCTTCCGGTTGATTGAGAGGAGTCCTGTGACAGCAGTGGCTTTTTTCGGAGGGCAGGAGTCCTAGTATGGCTTTGAAATAGACTACTCTGGGCGCCATCCCACTCGCGTCAGGCAGTGAACTGCGACAGAAGGCAAGAATGAAAACACTGCCCTATTAATTTTTCCCTAAAAAGTAGCATGGGGAATATTACATCGACAAGAGCGTGGCTCTTAAATTACTGATGTGACAACTTATTTTACAAAATGGTTATTTATGACAATTTAAAAGCTACTTTAATTGGAGATGTCCTTAGAAAAGGTTCAATACGATCTACTCTGAACCGGCGTGCGTGTATGAAGCGATTGATGAATGTGGAGGAAGCAAGAGAAGTGTGTCAGGATCGAAGCAAATTGAATTCTATAGTCTCTGCTTACCCCGGTGGGAAATAGGCGTGAGTTTATGTATGTATGTATGTTAAAAGCTACCACAAGTGAGCATACAACATAAGAAATATTAAAAAATAATTTCTGAGTAGAAACTACGGTACCATGAGATTCGTCTTAACAATAACGCGCTGGTTCGACGCTCTTTAAATAACCAGCGCCTGACAGTTCATAGTATTAAAGCCTGCATTTGGTAATTCTCAGTATAATATCTACACTCTATATCAAAGGTACTGTCACTTCAAAGTTTCCCATTTTACCTTTGAAGCTATTTGATGGAGGTTGTTTTGCTGTAAGTACTTTAGTAGTAATAAGTGGTTTAACTTTTGGACTTGGCTTGGTGTACGTATATACGTATAATGTACTTATGTACTGTACCTGTGTGGTACGCTGTACCTATTATTCAACATCTTTGATATTTATACTTGGAAGCGTATTTAGAAATGCTAGTTCAATACGTCCCCGCCGGCCCAGACGAACTGGAGTAGGGTTTCCGGGCGTTTTTCGCTCGGAAATCCTACTTCAGTTCGTCTCGGTCAGCGAAGACGTATAGAACTAGCAGTTCTAATTACGCTACCTGGAATATAAGTTTGCATTTCAAAGTTTTTTTACTGTTTTACTACGTATGGAATGCCGAAAATGTTAAATTTAAAAAGCTTAACAGTGTATTGGAGACTAGAGCCCTATCACTTACAAGGGTTATCTACTCTGGTGTTATTAAAAAACTATCAGCGGACTGTAAAAACTGGTAATTATTGTTTTTATGAGAATAATAGAAAAAGGGCATTGTCAGCTGTTCCGCCGAGATCGTCGCAGTGTACTCGTATCGGCGCGCAGACCGGTTGCTGTAATGTTGGAAAGGCGCGCAGGCGCGTTGCGCTCCTTATGCCGCTCGTAAGTCAGGGTGGGTTTAAATGTCACAACCAAACAGCATAGATAAACAGCCTTTATACGTCCCACCGCTGGTCACAGGCCTCAATCAACCGGTGGGAGTATGAAGCATACTCCATCACGCTGCTCCACTGCGGGTTGGTGGTGTTTTTACGGCTTATAGCCGGGACCAACGGCTTAACGTGACCTTCAAAACACGAAAAAAATACCATTATAAATAAAAACATAATTATTACAAAAAACACGAGACGAATATAAAAGTATGTTGTGTTTATTTAAAAGAAAAAGTAAATATACAACCACAATAATTTATTATCTTAAAAATAAGTTCATAAGTTAGTTATGAATGAAAAAAATATTCCTAACGGGATTCTTTTTCTATTTGAGTCGCCGCCGGTGATTAAATTTACAACTTTCTTCGAGACCTTTGATGGAGCAAAGAAATATTTTAATACAAATACAATGCTCAGAGTACTATATTGCAGATAGGTATAGTGAAAAATGAAACCACAAAACAAAATTTTTGGTCGTTACGTGTTTTGAATTATATCATTGTTTCTTCTTCTCCTTCTTCACAAGACGTATTTATACAGGGTGTTAGTGACATCGTAACGAAAACTATAATGAGTGATTCATACCATGATTCTGAGTTAATATCAAGCGGAAATTTTCGTCGAAAGTGTATATAACTGAAAATAATTAAAAAAAAAGGCTTACATGAATTTTCCGAGAGGAAATTCGACATGTTATCAACTCAGAATCATAGCAGATAATATCAAGTTGATTTTTTCATAGGAAAGTATATCATTGAAAATAATTTTAAAAAACACAAAAGAAATCAATAATTTTGCGTCGGAAAATTCGACTTGATAATGAAGAATCGTGGTCTAAATCATCCCCCTCAGTATTCATTACGATGTCACTAACGTGCTGTATATAGTATCCATTTTATATCAATTTAGATATGTATTGTATTTTAAAGGCTCGATCTCTACTCTGTCATCTCTGATGTCTGATTACATAAAGTGCTTAAATGACAAACAAAACATTGCTGTAAGTATCATGAATTTATTCTATATCACTCACTTATCTTTATATACAATCCAAACTCTTCTAAAACTAAATATTGAGGGCCTCAGCTAACTTGCAAACGATTATGACAACCAACAGTGAAACTAGCCACGCGAGTGCCTCTCAAATTCACCTTCTACAGGTAATACAAAATCGTTTCATGCGGAAAGCCACGGGAGCTCCGTGGTTCCTTCGCAATGAAAATCTGCACATTGACCTAGGTCTGCCAACCATTGCCCAATGGCTCAAATTAGCTTCAAAACGTTTTTTTGATTCTGCTCCGCACCACCCAAATCCCCTGGTAGTTGCGACTTCCGAATACATCCCGCTACGGTACTGAAAAGTATCGGCGTCATATAATCAAATATTTTTCCTCACAGACGACGCCCTGAGCAGAGCTTCGCGCCCAACTGGGCACCCTCATGCCTATTGTCTTAAACGTTGTACCGGGTGAGAGCCTTCAGCGCTCCCCATTTGTCCGGCCAAGTAGTTAATGCCATCTGCGGTAAATCTACAATAAGTCACGTCAAAAAAAAAGTGAAACTAGGAAAATGAATGGGATTGACATGTCACTTTTTGTCAATCACATTTTGCGACTGATACTATTGAATATTTTAATCGCTTGCAACATGGCTGAGGCGGAGGAGTCTCAGGTAACTTTGAATATATTTTTAATTCTTGCGAAGGAGTTCTACTTTTCTTTTTTCTTTTCCTTTAATAGTCACTAATAGACTGCTCCAGTTTCTAACATTTAACCGAGAAAAGTAAACGCAATGTAGGTCACTCCACTAGAAACTAGTGGTAGTAGATCTTTGCCGACTATCGTAAAACTACTTTTAGGTACAGAGTAAAGCCAAAAAAATTCAAAGTCAAATTATTATACTACGTCCTAGATCACTCGCGTAGCATTGGTACTACTTGGTTCTCTCTTTATTTAATAGAAGAGCTGCGCTCTTGTCGGTGGAGTAATCGCAATTCCTCTCTTCTTCCCGCCAAATCCTTCACCTCCTGATACTACACGACCTGCACCTTCTCTTTTATTTGTTTCATAAATGTTCTCCTATGTCTACGCCTTCCTCTCTTTCCTTATTTTTTTCCTTCTATGATGTTTTTTTTTTTATAAACGAATGATGTCGTATCAGATGGCCAATCATATTACCTCTCCGGTTCTACTTCTTTATTATGGTTCTAACTACTTAGTTACGTAAGTA
Source organism: Pectinophora gossypiella (assembly GCF_024362695.1). Lineage (NCBI taxonomy): Eukaryota > Metazoa > Arthropoda > Insecta > Lepidoptera > Gelechiidae > Pectinophora > Pectinophora gossypiella. The sequence continues at coordinate 14,507,960 of NC_065407.1, forward strand.
ATAACAAAGCGCCCTCATATACAATGCACCCACATTCGCTTACCTATTTAACCAGACAACAGTATACTATCTTATTCCGTTTTAACCAAAAACACTCCAGTACAAATGTTGAACCCACGCACCCGAAGGCTTATGATTAATTCAGACCACGGTAAATACGTTTATATCGCCAAAGTGGCGTTGACAAAACGTATGTCAGGTCACGTGACGAAATGCCCCGCCTGATACGCGGTTCGCCAGGAAATAAATAGCTTACATGAAAATTTACCCAGCGAATTTATGGACGTACCTCCGGCTTGATTAGGCGATCCGCAGATTAATGACAGTCGTTTTGGTACAGGCAACCTTGGGAAAGGTGAATAGGGTTGGTAAATAAGTCTTTACTCTGCTCTTTTTGCGCTGATGTACTAAGAGCTTGTATATCAGTGTAAATGGTATTATTAATCTATTAGTGTTGTTTTGCTTTGTAAGAAAAAATGTATATGGTTGTGTCCGCTGCAACTTGTTCGAATTTCGAAGTTCGAAGTTCGAATGCGTGGCTTGTTCGTATAGTCGGTTACATAGCTCAACGCTGTCGACGTGGGTCTACGTTTCCACTGAAATACACGAATATGACCCACGACTATGTACAGCTCGCTTATCGCAGCGCAGTATTCAGTCACATAATTGTATATGTGTCCGTACATTGCAGTAGCACGTGCGTACCCTCTCCGTGAGCCGTGACACGCTATATACAGAATGTTAGTGACATCGTAACGAATACTAAGGGGGATGATTCAGACTATGATTCTCAGTTAATATAAAGTAGAATTTCTGTCGCAAAATTCATGTTTTTTTAATTATTTTCATTTCTATACTTTTGCGATGGAAAATTCCACTTGTAATCAACTCAGAATCATAGTCTGAACCATTCTCCTTAGTATTCTTTACGATGTTACTAACAACCTGCATAGTTGTGCGTGGGTCTTTGCGTGCTCAAATGAAAACGTAGACCCACGTTGTCATACAAATTAATACTCGCAGCTAAAATGCGCCGCGTGCCTTTGCCGCGCTTTAAGGATGTAATCAGAATCATTTATTAAAAGTACATTTTTGAATTTACGTCATTTCACAAGGTGTTATAGCTTAGGAATAGAAATGACAAGAAACTGCAACAGCAACATATCTTTTAATAACTAGAGAAACACATTCAATACCAGACATTCTTATCATTTAGGTAGTTATTAATCTTATAATAAGCTTTTTTACATAAAATAAGCTTCACACGAGCTTTAAATTTATTTTCTGACAAAAAAATATTATCTGGTCAAACAAAAATTGCGTAATAATAAGCAATCATGTCTACCCAGATTGAAATAAGCCATAACAATATTGAAGGTAATAATAGAGCCCCAATACTGGCAGTGTGCCAATCAAACTACAGGGTTGATTGGAACAAGACGTGTAATACGCTTAGAATTATTTCCGTCGATGTATTTATGATAAAACGACCATAATTAAAGCACATAATAATGGGTTCTTACCGCGTTTAAAATAGGAATATGAGACTCTAAGCTTATAAGATTTTTACAACAGCTACTACTGGATTCCACATGCTCGATAATTTGAACCCGTGTTCATGATCATGGCACTTGCAACAGTGTCGAAATATCGGGAGTCTCATATCCCTATTTTAAACGCGGTAAGAACCCGTTATTATGTGTTTTAATTCCATTGTTATACAAGATGAAGATAGAATGTTAAAGTCAAGGAATATACTTATATAAGTAAGTAAATTATTTGTGTTCAATTTAGCAATTCATACCTACACGTGTCGATTTCTGTATAAAAGGCCCTGGGATCTATTCACTTATTCGTGGCCTGATCATTAAATTATCTAGAGTTCGTCAAGTACTTTAAGAGCTCCTCTTCCTCACTTAACTACGACATCTTCTATCGTATGGGTTGTGAGGTTGAGTACCAATCGCATCAACCCTGGTATCAGGGTTACTATTGAGCCGCCAAAGGCCCCTGACATGGCTCATGTAACGACTACTTACTTACATCAGTAAATAGTAACCGGGACCAAAGGCTTAACGTGTCTTCCGAAGCACGGATCATATTTCGGACAATCAGGTGATTCATCTTTCGGACAATCAGCCTGTAATGTCCTAATCAAACTAGGGACCACAAAGTGATTTTTTGTGATATGTCCCCACTGGAAATCGAACCCAGGACCTCCGGATCGTGAGCCCAACGCTCAACCACTGGACCACTGGTAGTTCATCTCTGTCGGTATATGTGTCAAATTGGTAGTTATATATTATCATTGAAATATGTAAAATGAACTATCGCTTTTTTCGTTTTATTTTTAAGTGTACTTTCATTATACTTTTGCTTTTAAAATATCAGTAAGGAATTCGAAATGCAAACGGTGTATGAAAGTCCAACAAGCGCTACGTAAAATAAATAATTAGGGGAATCAGAACGGTTTAAGGTAAATAAAATATGGAAACATAATGATGGAATCCATTTCACTTCCCTTCAAGATTCCTACGATAAAATGTAAGAATATTGAAAAACGTATTTATACACGTTAAATTTGTGACACTTAAAACTTGGTTTCAATACGCTTACCAAAGGTCTTTTGAACGATGTGAGCTTACTCGATAGATATCAAGAACCACACGAGACGTCGCAGTATGCTCAAGAAACATTTGAAGTTTTAAACCACTTATGAATATAAAATTCACGTGTGAAATTCTACAAATATTGAATGTGGCGAAAAGAGTGAGTGCCAGGGACTGTCTTAGGTACCTGGTCTACGATCAAGACGTGGTGGATAACATTATTCATATAACATATTTTCCGATAGAAAATTCCACTTGATATCAACTCAGAATCATGGTGATGATTCAGCTCATTATTCGGAGTTCATATCAAGTAAAATTTTCCGTCGCAAAAGTGTGGAACCGAAAATAATTAAAAAGACATAAAAAAAAACTTGAATTTTGCGACAAAAAACTCCACTTGATATTAACTTAGAATCATAGTCTGAATCATCTCCCTCAGTACTCGTTACGACGTCACTAACATCCTGTATATTGCCTTAAAGTTAAGAGGCTAATGTAAATGTGATACATTGCTCGAATTACAAAAAGGGACCCAAATACAATATAGAAAAGCCCATAATGAGACCGAGGCCGACCCTGTGATGCCATATTTGAACAGGTTTCATGCAGCGGCTCAACTTGGCAAAATTCAATTTAGTTCGTTCCGTACCAACGATATATTATAATGCTAAGACTAGAAGAACCATTTCTTTATCAGACAGGACACGAATAAAATTAAAACAGCAATATTGCTTCTTCAATGAATTGCTTTGATGTGGCCTCGTTAAGTCCCCTAGTTTGATTAAGTGCAAATGCTTCTTAATTTAATTTATTTACAATATTTCTTTTCCAACCCCTACCTGTTTACTTATGTTCGAACTTCAACAGTATCTTTTTCTGAATTAATATGTACAATGTACGTATAATACTTTATTGCGTTTCAAATTTTGTTTCATTTTATTATCTTTCTGGCTACATAGTTATTGAATTACTTTTGTTATAAAAATAATAGGTATACACATCTGCTTGTGAACTAATAAAAATAAATGTGTGGTTCTAAAATATTGAGATGACGCGATAAGTACATAATAAGTACTTCGCTTAATTAATTCAAAACGTCTTTAGCTGACAAATCGGCACGCTATTTATTAATCCGACAGCAATTAAATATATAAAGAGACACAAAGACAGAATAATAGAGACAATAAAAAATATATATTTACTTTACGCACATAAAAATTAATGAAACCTCCGCACCGAACAAAGAAATCGTAAAGGAAAATCGGACAGTGTTAATTAAAACGTCTTAGTCAAATCCAAGTTGCGATTTGCCCGAATTAATTCGTCTCGAAAGACGAATCGGGCGAAATAAAACAAAAGTAAGTTAAAAAGACATTAAAAACCGACTGCGCGTTCTTGATTACACTGTCTCCTAAATTAAGTCGCGACACAGGTGCTGAATATTTAAAAGTAAGGAAAGAATTGAGCCCTGGTTCGTTCTTTTAAAAAGCAACTTAAATTTCTAATCACGTTATCCAGCTAACATGAAGGCTCGGTTAATTTGCGTTCGGTAGATTAAGTAGGGTTGAATTTACAGGGCTGCCTATAGGTGTAAAATGTTTACTCTTTTTACCTTTTTTTACGCTGCAACTAAGTTTGCACCTGCTGTGATTTAAACGGAATAGGGCAAGTCATAAAGTTTCTAGCGTTGAGTTCTTTGTATCTTTATATTCTTTACGGTGCCGTGATATCCCAGCACGCTTACCTCTCACTTTGAGGTCGCAGGTTCGAATCCAGCACAGGCCTAAACCAATGATTGTCGAATTTGTTTTCGAATTCATGTTTGAATCATGAATGATTATCACGTGCTCAGAGCTGAAGAACAACATCGTGAGGAAACCCACATTCCCGATAAATGCATTTTCGGAGGTGACCTAACCTGTATTGGGCTGTTTTTCCCTTGGCGGATTGGAAGGTCAGACAGGTTTTTACAGACGCTTCTGTAAGAAACCTTGACCACAACCCATATGTTCTTGATCATTGAGGATACTTCACTTTATACTAGCATTACGCCTGTATCCCTAAAAAAAATAGGCAGAAGTGTACAGTTATACACCCACTCCTGGCCAGCTATATTTAAGTCCTATGCGAGCCAAATGCCATTACTCGGGCACAAATGCTGAAAACCAAATGATATCAATTAACTATGCTCCAAACATGAGTTCAAACTCACAAAATCGAAATCAGCGACTAAGGGTGGTATAAATAAACGAATCTCAGCTGAGACTGCCCTCAAGATCATGCTCAAGTCTCTGTTTTTATATGACAACTGTCACATTGACATGATCTTGAGGGCAGTCTCGAAGCTGAGATTAATTTATTAATACCACCCTTAGAGTCCTAGCCGGGATTTGACAGTGTCACTGCGATAACAGTCTCTGTGGTCCAGTGGTTGAGCGCTGGACCCACGATTCGGAAGCCCGGGTTCGAATCCCGGTGGGGCGATATATAAAAAATCAGTTTGTGATCCCTAGTTTGGTTAGGACATTACAGGCTGATCATCTGATTGCCCGAAAGTAAGATGATCCGTGCTTCGAAAGGCACGTTAAGCCGGTTATCCCGGTTATTTACTGATGTAAGCGAGTAATCGTTACATGAGCCGTGTCAGGGGCTTTTGGCGGCTCAATATAGTAACCCTGACACCAGGGTTGACGGGGTTGGTTATCCACCTCACAACCCACACGATAAGAAGAAGACTGCTATGTAAGCCACTTGTTCTTGGAACAGCGCTATCGAGGATTTGCATATGCCTATTACTTGTAAAGAATATGTACATTTATTCACACAGTATTTAAAAGCAAAACAATACGATGACTTATAAATAAAACACCTCCCCATCAATGCGGTGTACAATTTAAATTACAACATAATAAAACCGACTATACCAATACACATTTACCTTCATTAAATTTAAATATGCTGTAATATAGCCTTTAAACTAGTTACAGTGCGAACAGTTGTTTCCCTACAATTAATATTGCAACGGCAGTAAATAAAACTAACATTTATGCTCTCCGAAATATTAACCAGAAATTCATAGCTAGACTTGCAGTCATTTACCTAGGTGTTTAATTAACAAAGTTTCAACTCTTAACCTAGATCCAGATCCAGCCTAAAAGCAAGGCACTAGGTCAATCACAACGAGCTTTAAATACTAGATATGCAAATGTTTTCAAAATGTGGTTGCGATATTCACTTTTTATCCCTTTCCATCCAACCTTTCAACAATCTTTCTTTTTTTTTTTTTTTGACGTGACTTATTGTAGATTTGCCGCAGATGGCATTAACTACTTGGCCGGACAAATGGGGAGCGCTGAAGGCTCTCACCCGGTACAACGTTTAAGACAACAGGCCTGAGGGTGCCCAGTTGGGCGCGAACCTCGGCTCAGGGCGTGGTCTGAGAGGAAAAATATTTGAAAGAATTAATCGACCCTAGTGGGTCGATAGCGATAAGCGCTGAATGAGGGAAATCGTCGACCTCGCCGCCGGGGTCGGTATCGGGGTCCTGAAGTGTTTAATCTTTCTTTTCAAATGCCATGAAAGATTGAAAAACTCTTAGATTTCGTTTATGGAGATGCGGCGCGTTGAGTGTGGCATTGAGTTGTAACGCTTCTGCAAAAACGGTCCTATACATTGACTTATGTTTGAATTTATCGCGTGACAGTTTAAGCGTGTCAAGGCTTTATGAATATGTAATATGAGTTTCCCCGATATATTTATCGATTAATCATAAATACATAATATGACGCCCAATTTCCAATAGGATAGCCAGATTCCACGGCATTGCACTTACTACAATGCTGAAACCATTTTCGCATCTTCCACTTTGCTTGCCTAAAGAGAGTTGTTATAAGTTTCTTCTCTTTGTCTATGTGTCTGTCTATCTGCAACATCGTAGCTCCAAAACGGAAACTCCGATCCGGACTCGGTTTTTTGTTTGATAGGTGGTATTTGTGAGAAATTTATAAAGGCGCATTTTCTGTGTCGCGCTTTTTATTAAATTTTAAATTTAATTTATGAGATATCTAGTATCGAGTGTAATGTAAAAAATATCATTGGTCAAACGGTTTTATAATAAATTGCGAACCGTAATGTCATAAGAGCAGAGCAATTAGCAAAATGTGCAGGGAATTGTTTCGAAAGTTCCTCGTGGATTATTTTGTAGCGTAAAGTCTAGGTTTCTGGGTTAATTTAAAATTTATTTCTTGGAATCTAACTTAATTTAATATCGTTTCTCTTACCTACACTAACGACTTTAAATTTTTATAGGTTACATAAATGATGGACTTGTAATGAACGCCAGGAATAAAGGCGTTTTGCATAAAGTGTAATGGAATTCAATTACAAAAATAAATAAAGAAGGATTTTAATGTCAGATGACATAAAAGCCTGCCCAACAGAAGGCTTAAGAAAAGTGTTGTTATACTAGAAAGAAAGGAACCCATCATATGTTGACATCATGTGATTTCATCATATGTAATTTGTTCGTTACGTGTTCTGTTGTGTTGTTTGATAGAAGGAAGATAATATTATGTTTTTTTTTGACGTGATAAATTGTAGATTTTTCGCGTTTTGCATTACCTATAAATAGAGGCCCCAAATAAATAGATGAGCTCTAACTTCCAAGCAAAACTTCGTCTAAAGAATTTAATCTTATACTTTTTCATCGATAAACAACTCTTTGAGAAGACGAAGGAATTACGGGCAAAGAACTAAAGTTCAGCCGTCCACCATTTATCATACAAATGTTTCAAAGTTGTGAAATGATCGATGAAATTGCACAGTTGACTGTTCTTCATATATCTTTATTTGTTTTTGTATTTGGAGTTATGGAAAGGTTAATACCTACAGACATGTCAAGGCATGTACCCCGCACGCCGTATTCCGCACACCATGCTATGCAGTACGAGCGTAGTATATGCCGAGGCACAAATATGAAGGTAGGTACATACATTATGAGAACCGTGTAGCGCGTACAATACGGGACGCATGACGCATCCCGCATGAAGATGTTTCCAAGTAGTTAATGCTTTTTGCGGCAAATCTACAAAAAGTCGCGTGAAGAAAAATAAGTAAAGCAGGTCTAAGCCCCATAGGCATTGTTTTTTTTTTTCATGGAAGATAGATAAGCATTTGCTAAAAATCTGAATCTGAATGGTGACAATTGTGTTAGTTGCCCGCGATTTTATCTCCTTGGACTTAATAGTGGAAAGTATCTTAAGTCCGTCACTGGAAAACATTTTCTAATCAACACGTCATCGTCACTGGGTTCAGTTCTATCTATTATACTATTAATTTTCATCTTAATCGCTCCATAGGTCAAGCACGATTGTATTTTACATATAATCTAAAAGTCTTTCTAAAAGTTAGGGGCGTTTTAAATAATAGAAGTAACTGTGTACTACTTATAAACATGTATTTCAAGCTCTAAAAGCATTACACAATGTTAACATGATGGAAATAATACAAGAGCAACCGGGACAGTTGAAAAATCCCGCCGATCTCTATAATTATTTTTCTTTTTGAGTTTTTTTTATTGGCAACTAGTGTTGCCAATGTCACAACCAAAATGCTAACAAATCTGTGGTCTAGGCATAAAAAGGTAACAAAGAGCTACTTTCGTATTAAGATTGCATAGACTTTAACTGTCAGACAATATTTTTTTTTATAAAGTATAACAGGTAAAACATATTTATAGACTGAATAAGCAAATATAATTTGATCTAAAAGTAGAAATCGTAACTAGAATAAAAACAAAAACAATATTCTTACTTTTCCTCTTTTTTTTTTATATAACATAATATTTATATGGAACAAAGATACAATGATGCCGAATCCTGCAGATACCTCCTTATTTTAAGTTATACCCGTCATATTCTTATCCACAGAAAAGGAAAGAGACAGATGATTGACAACTGTTAAATTTAAAATAACTGAATAAACTGGGAGAATAAAATAGGCATCTCGCTGATTAGCAAACCGTTTTACATGTGCTGTCAACTTAATTCTTTCGGGTTATTGGCCAATATACAATTTTGGGAGGAATTTTTAAACTTTCTAAATATTACGCTTGTCGATTGCCCGTCTCTTTCCTTTTCGGCGTTTAAGAAAGTGACAGGTATAACTTAAAATTAAATTAGGGGGTGTCTGTAGGAATCGGGGCCAATGTCATAATAAAATTAATCTTCTTCGGGATTTGAGAAACAATGCTACAGCATAATAAACAATAATTAATATTAGCCTATTATTGTTAGTTAATTTAGAAACTCCAAATTAATCAGTTTAATTTGTATTCAGATTTAAGCCGAGCTTGTATATTCAGGCATAGGTCAGTTTTCAATACTAACAAGCGGACAACGTCTTTGTTGATTCAGCCTAACCCCAAATCGGGGTCGTTTGCATAAATAACACTTGTAATATATACACTAAATAACTATTATATAGTTTATACACTTACACTGCGTGTGTGTAATGGAATTGATTACTTGACAGTTTTCGGATAGGTATTTAAAAAAATACAAACGCTCATTTTGTACCTCTTAAAATATTTTATATCCTCGAAAAAGGTGTATAAAATAGAAAAACATTTTTTCTTTATTAATTTGGTAACGAGTCATTTTTTCCAGTGACGTCACATCTCTATAAACAAAGAAACTATAAAACAGTGTGAGGTCAAACCTGACAGATAGATTTTGTTTATTATGTCATATATGACGTCACACGAAGCTCGATCATGGCCGCCCGTGTTTCGCGGCCCTATAATAAATATATATTTTATATTTCATTTTTACAAAATTAAAATGATATTTATGTATTATAAGCCAGGAATTTTTCGTCACAAAAGTATGAAACTGAAAATAATTTTAATAGGCATTAACATTTTTGAGACTTTTATTTAAACTTAACACCAATTAAGTTACATAATAATATTTCAATTCAGCTATCAAAATCAAAACATTCAAATCTTCAAACGCCAAATAAAATGAGAAATTATAATCACCCTTACATTCATTATTTCAACTAAAGAATTCATCAGAGATATTGGACTTTTCCTTTTTATTACAACTGTTATTGCTTTTTTCAATTATTCTCAAAGACCTCTTAGACATTTTTGTATGATTAAAACGGACATCTCGTCTTTCATCTATCACGTTGGTCTAACAGAAAGCTCGATGAGGTGTGAGTACTTAGTTCATCTTGCGATGGATGTAAATCTATTTGGGATATAGTTGTAAGCTTATGTAATGTTTGTGTTATCTCGAATTCAGCAATAATTAACTAAATATTGGTGCTAATTCCTGTAAATACCATCTAATTTTATTTTAAGTTATGTCTGTCATTTTCTTATCCGCCGAAAAGGAAAGGGACGGGTAATTGACAAGCATAAAATTTATGGAACAAACGTCAATTTTAAGCACAAATCTAAACCAACCGTCTAAAAATTTTACATCAGTCAATAACCCGACACATTCATTTACTCATTCTTCCTAAAATTAAGAGCTGTGAATCATCCGTCCCTTTCCTTTTCGACGGATATGAAAATGACGGATATAACTTAAAATAAAATTAGGCGGTGTTTGCAGGAATCGGGGCCATTGACACATAAATGCTAAAGGCAAGAGTATTCTCAATATTTGAGAATACATACGTCGTGAACTTAGATCATAATATTTTTTTTATCTAACGCCTTTTCTGCCTATTGAACTTTCTAACAAAAACTAGTAGGTTTGTGCGCATTTTTTGTACAAAACTAACTAAGCAATTTAGTTTTACAATAGTCGCTATAAAATTTTATTGGACGTGAACAGCTCGTGCTGTGAATGCCACATACGATCAGTGTTTTTTTTTTGGTCATAACCTAGCTGTCTTCTCGAAACATACATTGTTAGTAGTGCCCGTACTAAAGGATATTTAACACGTTGACGAACACAATCATGAAAACTTATTTTTGGCGACGACGCATTATACGTATTCACTACATAGTATAAAACAAAGTCGCTTTTTCTGTCCCTATATCCCTATGTACGCTTAAATCTTTACAACTACGCAACGGATTTTGATGCGGTTTTTTTTATTAGGTAGTTAGAGTGATTCAAGAGAAAGGTTTATATGTATAATAATATCCATTAAACAGTGGAGAAATACTGTTATTTTTGAGGATTTTAATGTGATGTCGTAAATAAGTAGGGTCGCTAGTATTATTATAAATGTGTTTGAAAAAGTACTTTTCAACACTCGTAAAGTAGCTCTTATTGCACTGATTTTAAGTACATAAAGCATCTTACTAAGTGAAACACCCGTGTATGTAATATTACCGGACTAGTGCTTTTTTATTAGTTCTTTTAAATCCCCTCACAGAATTCTTACATTTATAAAAAAATACTACAAAAGTCAATGTTTCGGTGAATATATAAATTGTGGTTATTATAATTACTTATGATAAAAAAATATAACTCGAAAACTAAAACCAGGGGGGTTAAAATGGCCACATCGTAGCAATTCATCTGAGAAAGCAATATTGCAATTTGACATTTGCGCATATAAAAGTAAGTGCGCAATGCAAGCAAATGTCAAATAGCAATATTGCTTTCTTAGATGAATTGCTTCGATGTGGCCATTTTAACCCCCCAGATTTCGGAAAAAACACGCTCTAAAAAGAATAAAAGAAAATAGGTTAATAAAAGAAAAGTAGTTAATAACGGACAGTTTGTGTGCGAAAGAATTTTCTATTTGATTTGATTTTTTACCTCCCTTACCGATGTGTTCGTCAACAAGTTTAATTTATTTTAATTTGACACTTTTTGGCCACACTACGGTAACTCTAGTACTACACATATGTTTTCTAGCCTTCTAGGCGATTTTAGTATAGAAAAAGTTGTAATAAAAATAATCCGACACGAAACAATGCAATGGTAGAAACCACCTAATCTTTGCAAATATCTTTTATATCCCTTAGCTTTGTCTCCCAGGAACTTACAAGAAAACAAATTAATTGCTATTCGTACAGATTCAACACCATCTTGCTTCGAAATGTCGTTAGCTATTTAATTTTAGAACAGCCCTGTTTTATATTTCAAAACGAATTTAATGAACCGGCAGAAACTTGCGCAGTACTCCGTGATAGCGACAAACAGATGCTGTAAACACTCCAATATTCATTTCCTTTGCACGTCCTAAAGCCTTCGTTCTTGTCTTAAGGAGCACGAAAGCGTAAACAATTTTAGATTGTGCCTTCAACCTAAGCGGAAGCTTCTACTGAGTGGACTTTTCAATTTTGCCGAGTGCCGTAGCAATTTACGAGTATGCTTGGAAACGTAGTGTTTTCTTTTCATTTCAAAAAGAGCATTCTTTCCATATTCAGGATTCTGCTATTAAGTCTTTTACCGTCCACAGTTTATATAAGGAAGACAAGAGACAGATTGGAAACGAGGTAATGGAATCTCATTTCCAATCACTTTCATTATTATATTTTCATAAAACTTCAGGGTGTTAACAAGGCCCCAATTTAAGCAATTCGTCAAAAAAATCAATATTGCTATTTGTCATTTTTGTTGATGACAAATTAACGGATTTTGCTTTTGTACTTATGATATCAATATCGACGCCTTATAGTCTTGTCTCGTGTGGGTTGAGAGGTGGATTACCAACCTCATCAACCAGCAGGGTTACTATTGAGCCGCCAAAGGCCCTAACTCATGTAACGACTACTTACTTACATCGGCAAGTAGTAACCGGGACCATCTTACTTTCGGACAATCAGGTAATCAGCCTGTAATGTCCTAACCAAACAAGGGATCACAAAGTATTTCTTGTGATATTTCCCCATCGGGATTCGAACCCTAGGTCCCTACGGATCGTGAGCCTAACCGCACTGGACCACGGAGGCCTTATAGTGGAAATCACGTAAGCTTCTTTTTTTAAAAATCACATTCTGATGTGATTTTGCTACAAGACCTTGTTGTCTTTTATTTGATTTCATTCCGGGAAAAATTGTGACCACAATTTTTGTAACCTAACTTATCTTTTGCGGGGTAACAAAAATTCTTCAAAAGAGGGTGACGATATACAATTTAAATGTCATTATCTGTCGCGTATTTTCACATTATCTATCCGTTACCATACCCTGAATATTCTATGAAATATATCGTTCGACATAATTATACTGAATTATTGAATTAGACGTCGTTATGTATAATTATGCACAGATACAGATTGGAATCCAATTGAGAGAGTGGAATTCACATTGGAATCGAAATTCGTGAGTTCATCGGTGCAATGATTTCGGGCATCATAGGGTTTGAGATTTTCTTAAGTGGCTTAAAAAGTAGTGGGGATTAATAAGGCCTCTGTAGTGTATTGATATTGCTATCCTTGTCTCGGCCGCATACGTCATCTGAATACAGAGCAAGACCTCCTATTCCCAGTAGTCTTACCGAGTAGTCTTACCAATTGAACTACAGGGAATTTCCTTCCCAATAGACTTACTGAATAGTAAGACTTCACTTTTCACTTCACTATGTAGACTGTCTATTAATTACCTAGGTCTACACACGAGTAGGACTAATGAGAGTTTTGTTTTACTGACAAGTCTACTGGGTACAAAATTCCCAGTGGTCCTACCAGTAAGTCTATTGGGAAGGAAATTCCCAATAATTTACAATAGTTCTACTGGTAAGACTACTCGGTAAAACTACTGGGAATAGGGGAGCAAGACAGAGTCAGTTAATGCAGGACGGTCTGCCTTCCGCCGACGGGGACGTGGTTGTGTGCAATTGCTTTCCCGTGTCCTCGCCACATGGCGGCAAGGAGGAACACCGTTGGGTTTTAGTGGGTATACCGGGTGGAGACACCCGGGGAGTCCCACATAACCACGTCGTCCTCCCGGGCGGCGTGGTATGCGTAACGCATTTCCCAACGTTAAAAAAAAAGAACGGTCTGCCTGTACAGAGTAATGGTGTGTTGGCGAACCAAATTTTGGCAGTATGCAAAAGGTCTACACTACAGCCTCATTGAAGCAATTCATCTAAAAAGCCAATGTTGCCATTTGTTGACGTTGCGCACTTACTTTTGTATGCGCAAATGTCGAAATGCAGTATTGCTTTTTCGATGAATTGCTTCAAAGTAGTCTTTGTAACCCCCCTGGTTTTCCACCACCGCCGTCTTTAGACGGTGTTATATTATAATCCCTCGTTACCTTTACTGGGTCCAGCACAAACACAAGTTATTGTCAATCATTGAGAACACGGACCTCCGCTTTGTCTATAGACAACTCAGTCAACATCGGCATAATTTGACAGGCAATATAATGAAGGTCTAATATGTTTATATAGAAGCAAAGTCAGAAGTATTCTAAACCGGCTAATATGTACCTACTTACGATGATTTTGATGAAAGTGGTTTATCAAGGTAGTAAGTGGAAACTTGCGTAAGTTAAGATAGATAACAACGTATCATTAACGCATCAATACTCACCGCCTATATTAACCGTGTATTGAATCGGTATTTATATTATACATCGTTGTGATATAATTAGAGGCTGATCACTCGATTCTCAAAAGTAGTATCAATGCTTCGGAGGATCGTGCAGTCGGTCCCGTCCTGTATCTAGTCTTTACATGAGCCATGTCAGGGGCCTGTGGTGGCTCAATAGCAACAAAGACACTAGGGTTGAAGAGGTCGGTCACTGATCTCACAAATACAAAAAAAAATACGAAAATATTTATTTGTCTTCAAAAAACCTTTTCCACAAATTGTAGAAGCACAGCCCACAGGCATACACCCACCTGATTTCTCTTAGTAGGCAACTTAAATGGGTATACCTTTTGAGGAAGCATTTGGACTCTGCCATTGCAATTCTGGCCTCGTGGCACAGCAACCGCTCCACGCGTGGATTACACGGACTTGGACCAAAAGCCGTACGATATCCATTACCATTAACATCATTTGCTGTGTCTATTAACTAAAGCCTCCGATATAATAGGCCCGGTTGCCAAGCAGTCCCCGTTGCCACAAGCTTATTCAAAACCATTTCTTATCTTATTCAAACAAGAATTACAAACTGTGCGAGGAAAATAAAATGCGAAAACCAGAGGTAGGCTTTGAAAGACCAATCAAAGAGTACACTTTGTTATTCAATCCCGCTGCTTTCAAAAAAAAGTCTAGGAATGCTTCGAAAGGGCCATTCAAGGTTTCACGTCTCGTATCATGGCGAAATGGAGTGTGCGTACCTCAAGCATCGAGCAAACATGAGGAAACGCACTCATTCAAAAGGTACCTATGTTAGTTTAAGCCTTTCTTGCATCTAGAGGTTGAGAGCTTTGGCTTTTCTACTTTGCTCAAGCATAGGTTTGACTTGAGGATTTTTTCAAATCCCTGTGAGAGAGATAAGCGGTATTGCGGGCTTGGGACGTTACCGCTATAGCGCACTAAAGCCATAGCAAGCGTACTTTAGTAGCGTACCATAGCAAGAGATATTTGAAACATTGACGGAGTTTCTATACTGGGTTTCTAGATAGACGCGACTCGTGGGGTCAGAAGACCGCGCTTACCTCAGGAGACATTGAAGATCTGTTCAAGTATGTATAGTACCTATGTACCTCGGTACAATGCCTTTCCTCTGCATTGTCACTTCAGAAAAGTAAAAAGATTGAGGCATTTAATATATAAGCGAGCTCCATCTTAGGTGAAATCGACACTTACCGTCTGGGTCGTTAGCCAAGTTGCAAACGATTATAAAAAGCGACAATGTAAGAATTAAAAGTATATAATTGACGTAAGGTGACATACATCCCCTACATTTTTCTCGATTACACTCGATTACACTCGATTACACACCGATTACACAAAGTCGCCAGGTGAGTTGTAGTCTATTTATTTCTATGTATTTATTTTCTATATTTATTAAATAATCCGTTTGTTTGTACTTTTTTCGTTGGTATGTTATTCAGTTATTGATAATCTGAATACCTAATTTAAGTAGACAACTGAGTTTACAATTTAACACGTATCTTCACTCACGCGATACGCAAGCAAAAAACAATTTTAGTTAATCAATTCTACTAAAAATGTGAATGGAGTTCAGCAACGAAAGAGAAATGATTAATTTTTAATTTAAAAAATGCCTTTGTGTTAATAAAGATAATACCTATTATACACTTAATTATATGCCAGTTGTAACCCACGACTTCATACGCGTGAACCCCTAATATAAAAACTAAGTATACAAGTTTGGTACAAACTTTGCCCCTCTTCCTTTTTTAACCCCCTTCGAGGTTAAATTTCGCAAAATCCTGTCTTAGTCACGTACTTGAGACTCCTAGTGCTTGAAGTTTTTGATATTTAGTGATGAGTGAGTCAGTCTGTCAACCGGAGGGGGCATGGAGCATACTCCACCACGCTGCTCCAATGCGGGTTGGTGGAGGCCCCCTCCGGTTGACTGAGGGGAGGCCTGTGCCCAGCAGCGTATATAGGCTGTTTATGTATGTATGTATGAGTCAGTCTGACTAACTGACTTTTCGACATTCCATACATAAAATAAATATAACGTAACTTTGTTGCTATGCCTTCATTTCAGCTTATTTGTATGACAAGGTGACATATCTGATAATGAAAGTTCATCGCCCAGTACATGTAAGTTCTCTCAGTAATAAATTCAATATGATATTTGTTTAGAATTTGAATTTACTAGTACTCGTGACTGGCATATTAAATTTGAACTAATTAACGTCGCACACAAATGAATTACAATTAAAAATAATTAGTTACCGAGTTCGTAGACCAGTGGCATTTAATTGTAATTGATCAACAAAGTAAAGCAAACTAGAATGGTATTAGTTACCTACTGAATTTTTGATTGTTTTATGGTTCAGTTTTAGGTGCTTTTTTGACGTCACAAATGGAGAGTGCTGAAGGCCAATACAAAATTTATGACAACAGCTACCCAGTTAGACGAAAACTGCTCCAGGCCGTCGTCTGAGAGGATAATATTTGAGAGAATGAATCGACCCTAGTTACCCGATATCGGTAAGCGCTGAATAAGAAGAAATCGTCGACCAAGCTGGCGGGGTCGGTATCGGGGTTCTAAAGTGTTTGTTGTCGCGAGCTGATTGGCCGCCTTTATGGCTAGATTGATCGGATCATCTGGATCTATGTTACGTCCTTCGGGTGCCGATACTTTTCTGTACCGTCCCTAAGCGAGATGTATTCGCAAGGCGCATTTAGGTCCTTGAAAAAGCTTCTAAGATATTGGTGCTAATTCCTGTAAATACCATCTAATTTTATTTTAAGTTATATAACTTATAATAACTTACTTTCCTTTTCGACGGATATGAAAATGACGGATATAACTTAAAATAAAATTAGGCGGTGACTGCAAGAATCGGGGCCATTAGCTAGGTAAAAATAAAACTTAACACTAAACTTAGGTACACAGTAGACAATAATACTAAGGTATTAAGAAAAATCTTAGAAACGTATCTCTTCTTAAATGAATTGACCTAAACCTAATAATCGAATAACGCGGCACAGGTTTCTTTTTTGAACAATCTATTATCCACCGAGGTAAGCAGAGACTATGGAATTCCATTTGCTTCGATCCTGACACACTTCTCTGGCTTCCTCCATATTCATCAAGCATTTCAAACACGCACGCCGGTTCAGAGTAGATCGTACTAATCTTTTTCTAAGATATCTCCAATTTGGTCAACGTACGTCCTTCTAGGTCTTCCTCTGCCAGCCCTACCATCAACCTTCGCTTTATATACCGCTTCCGTAATCTTAATATCCTCTCTACGTGTCCAAACTAACTTAACATTCCTTAATCTTAGTCATTGAATCGTCTTTTACAACATCTCTCTCTCTCTTTTTATCACACTGTTTCTCACTCTACCACTCAATACCTCGGACCTCATTTCTACAGCATCAATCCTACTTTCATGCTTCTTCTACCCAACATTCACTATCGTACCAATAATGTACTTACTTAAATTCTGACTCCAAATTCGGATTTCTACAAGATAAATGTTTATAATATACGAATATGGAAACTGGCATTCATTTGTATTATTAAATTCGATAATTGCTGAGGGACATTTAGAATATAGAGGCACGAATATTATTGTGGCTACACATGGCACAACAAACAACTGCGTCAGAACAGTGATTACTCAATAAACATTCTAATCCAACGGATCATTTATAATGGTGAAATAAATCGAGCGTTCCAGAACATAAATCATAAGCGGGACATATACACAGAAACGTAGATACACAATCGGAAGAGCTAATAAAAACAATTGAATCAGTTAACGAGATACGACGGCTGTATCTCCACAAAGCACACACTGCTACTCATTTTCACTGGATCGAATAAACATTGTTGACATTCGGAATCGACGCGCGAACGACGGATCAAGCCCTGAATCTGTGCGAAGGGTACACGCTCATTTTATGGGACGCAACGTGATTTGATTTGAATAAAAGGTATCGGCCTCGACGCTCGATATGTAAATTCACGTAGAAACAAGTAAGTAGGTGGATACACGGCCAAATAACGAAAAGAGAAATATTGGTTGATCTGGTAGATAAACAGAACGTTCCAAACTGGGGTCCTTAATTGGTGTTGATCCGTTTGCTAATAATTGAAATTCAGCTGTTCGTACTTGTTACGAACGCTTAATTTTCCAGTTAAATATTCCGATACTGATATTAATCCGTGTATTCTTTGTTGTATTGGGAAAATAAATTGTGATATATCTGCCAGTTCACGCTTAATTAGCAAGTGAGATTGACAGTCAGATATCTTTCTTAATCGAAACATAATAATGATTTTATGTATTTATCATTTTGTGGAAGCTTAATGTGAACATTGCGTTACAACTACCGACAATCTATGTGTGTAGGTAAGTGTTTGTTCTTGTCGGGAATCGAAGATTGGCCGTTAAGACAGTCTTCTGCTTTTACCATTGAGTGTATACCATTTTTTGCAACATTAACTACAAGTCTAAGTAATATAAGTAATTAAACATTAAAAACAATTCTTAAGCCATAATTTGACAGTAACACTTAATCATAACGGTACTAAACGACAAGAAATTTCACCAAGAAAATAGGCGCAACAAAGAAGTCCTCAAGAAAATTATTATGGCCGCAATAAAATTGCGATTAAACGGGAGCTTTGTTCAAAATTCACCTACCCACATTCGAGATAAAATACCGTGGGCGCATTTTGAACGGAGACGTTATAATAAATATTTCAGAGTTTATTGCCATCCTTATTTGACGACGGGGTCTAATGACCAATTTAAAGCTTATGAAGTGCAAATTCTCTGTCATACCGTGAAACGAGACATTATAATACCCAATTTCAGCTTCAGAAAGAATATAAATGGGGCTCGCACCTGCAAAACTCGCGCGGCTCCCGTTTTTTCTTCAACAGTAGGTATTATTTTAATTTTATCTTCGTCATTGATGTAATCTTTTACTCTAGTGCTTTCTATTTAGTTTGAATTGAAATATATATTATAATGTGTTGATAGCATTTTTTAAGATAATGTTTTAACACAGGACTCTTTATAATATGCAAACTTATATTTTTACTTTTCTGATAATTGTCTTTATTTCAATAGCAGTAAGGCAAAGGCATCATTAAAAGGGGGCATGGAATATACTCCTCTACCACTGGGTGATGGAGCAACAAGAAGACCTGAATCAATTACGACGGCGAATCAAACTCGGCCCTATGATTCAGTGTTCAAAAGATTTATACATAATAAGTTATTCCGAGTTTATTTGTAGAGATCTTGCTTCTTCTTAGTTTAAGATCGGTATAAAATATTACAACATGTTTATTTGTAAGGTCGCCGGACCTTTTCGAAATACTTAAAGCGGTCATCAGTTTCGACGTGAGGACGATATTTTTGGACGAAACCGTGCATCTATCAATAGGTATATGATCGATGTGTACATACACAGTGTTACTATTTTGTTTCCCTGAGCAATTATCGCATTTCCATTCATCAATTATTAGATTTATCGTGTACCGGAATTTTAATTCAGAACTTTGTACTTTATTGTTAATTGTTTTGATTCCCTCATAAAACAACCGCATAGTATTATAATTGTAACCATTGATGTATAATAATTTATGTTACTATATTGGTTACAACACTAACAACAGCGTAGGTTAATAAATAAACGTTATCAAAATGATAAATAGGCGTTGTGGCAGAGCAGAATGAGTTTATATATGTATATAATGTCAGACGTGTCTTGCGAAGACTATACGTGCCTATTATCAAGGATAATGTAGATGGGTGTTCGTGCGGAAGAACTACCGAAGGTGCTAAAGGTCGGGCTAAATCATTTCCTACAGAAAGCAGCACGGAAATGGGACTATCGTCATAAAATAAGGAATAATACCTTCGTATAGAATGGCAACTCTCCGCTCCCTATCAGCGTCTGTGCTAGGTCCCTCATCACCCCTCGGATATACTTTTTAGTTTTGAATCCTGAAGTCTACGCGCGGACCGTTCTTTATTTTTATCAGTTTAGTTTATATGTTCGAATTTTGAAATTGGACGCCGACGTTCTATTGTCTGATTCAAATATTTGATCCTACAAAGATTGCCCGCGCCGCGCGCTGGCGCGCCTGCGTGGCGTCTATATATTTATTTGTTTATGTATTTGTTTTTCATGATTCCTTATTGTTCATCAAAATAATTTACAATAAAACTAAATCTAGGCTAAGAGCTTACTGTAAAAAAAAAATTAGAATGCAATTATTTATTTGCAAGTGTATAGCTTATTTATTTCAATTGCGAACTTTCATTTTTCATTTTTTCATTTTGTTTCTTTGTTTTTTTTTGTGATAAATAAATAGGTATATTAACTCATGATTACAAAAGCTTATTTCGTAAACAGTACTACCTATCTAAGTAAATAATGACGGTAAAATTTTGTATTGTAATTGGCAGCACTCAGACTCAGTTGCGCTTGTACGATAACGTCAATGTGTGTTCTTGGAAAGGTGCAAGAAAAGCCCTAATACAGATAAGGTAAAATATCTACTTTCAGATGAAACTATTCCGGAATTTATTATATTTGAGGGTTCTGGAAGTTCTTCTATCAGTGTGCTTTAGATAAGTAACTTTTGAGAATTACTGAATCTTGATGCATAATAAGGATTGACCTCTTTTTAGCTGATAAAATGGATCGCAATTTTTATATATTATGTGATATAAAAATTGCAATCCATTTTTAGTCGTTTTGAATCATTTAAATACATTATTATTATTACATACATACATACATAAACTCACGCCCGTAATCCCTACTGGGGTGGTCAGAGCCACAAGTAATCAAAGACAACTTGCAGCCACTGTTGATACGATGTCGTAAGCTGGATATGATGAACCTTATTATTATTATTAGTAAAGTACATTTTTTAAATGCAAAACGTCTAAAAAGGAGACGCAGTTTTTATATTTGTGATATAAAATTGCAATCGGCTAAAACAGAGCAGCTATTTTTTTTTTTATTTTTTTTTTTTTGTTTATTTATAAAATTGATTTGTACAATTTTAGGTTTACAATTTGGGTTTACACATGATTGCACAAATTAATTGTTAAACCCTGAGTCCCAAACTAAGCTTAAGCCTGTATTAGATACCACTTTATTACTTATTGTAGATTTGTCACAAATTACGTTAACTATTTGCCCGGAGAAATGGGGAGCGCAGAGGGCTCTCACTCGATTTAGATACCACAGAACGTACAAGGTTCATATTATTTAATTGCTCTTACTTTAATATTTGTATAATTTTGTATATTTTTAGTGAACTTAACTATCTAGTTCATTGATAAATAAATAAAAAATAAATAAATAAATAGTACCTTCTTCTCTAGTGTGCGTTGTGACAGTTGCCTACTATTTGACCTACTCCAAAGGCACTACGACTATGGAATTCCATTTGCTTCGATCCTGACACACGTGTCTTGCTTCCTCCACATTTATCAATCGTTTCATGCACGCATGCCGGTTCAGAGTAGACCGTACAAAGCTTATAAGTAACCTTTTTATATAACGACTAACTTAAGTAAATAGTAGTCAGGACCGACTGCTTAGTGTACTCTCCAAAGAACAGCTCCAAAGAAGCTTTTTTAGATGAACTGTAACTGAGCTATTCAATAAACATTATTATTATTATTAATTGCTTCGATGTGGCCTTTTTAAACCCCCAGATCATCAATGTACCGATAAGCATTATTACCCAAATAGCGACCAATGCATCACCGGTCAAGTTCTCAACTATTATCACGATAAACGCCCACGGACACAAGAATAACTTTACAAACGCAAACTATCGAAGTTCCAAGAGTTTCGAAGTTTCTACCCGATAATTTCACAATTCCTATAAAGTTTTCCCTTTTTGTACACCAAGGTAATTGCGCAAGCGGAGAGTAATTGGTATGACTTGTCAGTTAGGAATTAAAAGGTATTTTTTTTTTGTTTTTAGCACTTACTCGTGCTTAGGGAAACTCACAAAGTGAATATTTTTATCGAAAAAATTCTGACTCCTGCGGTTCTTGAACCTGCAGCTCTTGTCAAGCCGGAACAAGCGTGTAAGCATTAGACCACCGGGTCTTTCTCCTGTCCATGACAAATTCTTTCGATCTATGTATCGTTACGAAAAGGTAGGTAGGTACTAACAAATATTACATTTATACGACCCACTGCTGGCCACAGCCTCTCTCTACTTTACCATGCTGCTCCAATACGAGTTGGTGGAAGTATTTGGGCTAGTAGCCTGGGACCAACGGCTTAGCGTTGCATTCAAAGCACGGAATCATGTTACGTTTTCGGACAAGCAGGTGATTTAACACTGTCTTAGCAAATGACAGTTTTACAAAGTGATTTCGACAATCTCCCCATCGGGAATCGAACCAGCAACTGGAGCCCAACGCTCTAATCCCTAGGCCACAAAATGTTACAAATGTAAACTTACAAATGTTATGACGATGAATATACTTAGTTATACGATGATGATTCCCTTACTCCTTAACGTCATATGGCGTAAATAAAATAAATCAGCCTCCATCATGGGCAAATCCAGCTCTCTCCAAGCTCATATCGGTGCAGGATAGTATCCATTAAACATAAACATAGTGTCACGCCTGTACTCCCACTCATCAGCAACTATGTCTATGCCCCATGTAATAGAGAACGAGCCTATGGTCATTAACTGGGCACAGATCTTGGAAACCATCATCTCTCTAGCATTATCCCGTTTTTCAAAGGGTCTACTTGCCTAACCTGAAGATTTGACAGGTACTACTAGATCTTGGGTAACGAGTTCAGTGGTTTAGAGTCCGAGCCGGGATGAAAACCCATGACACTACGATGAAAGTCATGCGTTCTCCGGAAAAGGCTATCAAGGATTATTTGTCCTTTCTAAACGCAGTTTTATTGGTTATTCCATGCTCCAAGTCCAACAAAGAAGTGAACGTACGAAAGAATCCAAAACATTTTATTGTGCCAAGAATAGCTGTATCCCCAATACAACAAAGTAAAGCACCAGAAAGCCGGGTCAACGTCTAAATCAGTTTGCAGCTAAAAGGAACAATGTCAGCAATTTTTAGGGTCTTATCCATGACAGGCACTCGGCATCCGGCTTGGAGCGAACGGAACCACGGCACTAAGATAGTAAGTGACGTATAGCGACGGAATTGCGCAGACTTCTCGACTTTGGTTTGGTATGGAATTTTCTCTTGAAGGTATTTA
Organism: Pectinophora gossypiella; assembly: GCF_024362695.1. Classification (NCBI taxonomy): domain Eukaryota; kingdom Metazoa; phylum Arthropoda; class Insecta; order Lepidoptera; family Gelechiidae; genus Pectinophora; species Pectinophora gossypiella. The sequence goes on from NC_065407.1 coordinate 14,531,389, forward strand.
TTAAGGACTAGCTGTTACCCGCGATTTCATTTGCGTGAATCCCTAGTATTAGAACTACATACTACTTAGTTCTTCGTTTATAGCTTTTACCCCCTTTGGGCTTGAATTTCACAAAATCTCGTCTTAGTGTCTCGTCTGGTCTTAAAATGAACCCCCTAGGAAAATTTTACACTTTTTTCGGCACCATTTGATTCCAAACCTTATCAATTCACGAAACCAACAAGTTTTTTCAATAAAAAATCAGCACGTAATGTTTTTTGCTTTCGATATTCTACACTCTCAACACCAACTATATTAGTGGAAATGAAACAAAACAATTAGTTATGATTCTAATATCTACAAACTATTTCTCTAAAATCGCAATGCGACATCGAAAGCTCTGTGAGAAAGGCCCCTAAAGCGATGTTTTAACGTCTCACCAATGTCTTTTAGCTCTGCCTACCCGTTTTTATGAAACCAGCATAAAACGTCTCGTTTCATATAGATAACATCCCAGGAAAATTCTCCATACATCCACATTAAGATAATGGATCCATATATTAGCGAAAGGGTAAGGTTGTCAAGATCACCCTTTTAGATAGATAGCCGGTAACTGCAGTAAATATCGTCTGGAGATAACGACGTATTACGCGCATTCCCTTTCCGTGCTGTTTGAGATACATTATTGGATGGTTCAAGAATTGGGGAATTCAAAGAGATGAAAGATACGCAAGAAAACTTTTAACCCGGTTCGAGTTTGACCAAAACTTACTAGCAGTAGACTCTGCACAGCAACCCATCCGCGAGCTAAGCTAAACGAGCTAAAAGAAGCCAATGTAATGTAGGTAGATAAAATGTCGTATGGCTTTTGGTCCAAGCCTACAATATACTTCGGGTCACGCGCGGCGCGATTGTTGTTGACGCGGGAGCTGGTGGTTAGTGATAATGTGACGAAAAATGGAACATGCTTACCTACTTAATAACTATACATATATATTTGCTATAAATAGTACTTACTGCCTGTACCTCTCTCCCAGCACAGCTTGTCTAGGTTACACGTGATCATAGAATAAAGAATAATACTACGTATTGAACGGACACTCTCCGCCCCGCACCACTTCGTATTGATGCCGAGCTAAACCCCCGCTGGATCTCATTTTAAATGGCCGTAAGACGTTAAAAAGTAAGGGAGCGGGCGCGGACTACCTGTCTCTCTCGCACTCATGTTAGGTAAAACATGGTAAGAATGAAATTTTTATATGAGATGTCCGGGCTGTGACGTGAAGACTGCTTGGAAGCATGGTGTTTGCTTGGAGACACTAGTTATAATCATGAATGGATTTTGAATGAGGATCACGCTACCGAGGTCCCAAGACTCGCACGGCCCGTATTTTAGACCTTAAATAGGCAATTTCACTTTTTACTGGGAGAGAATTATTTCTTTTTGGGGACCGAGTCGCATCGCTCAGGAAGAAAGTGTAAGCAGGTAATTCGTGGTCACATATCGGAGTATAGGGTGCTCTTTATTGACTTTGTCGCGAATCGGTTATCAAGCGCGAAACTCAAGCTAGACAGATGTGTCTTCTTGATGGTTATTCCTCATTAATATGATAAGAGGTGTGCGCAGAATAACTCCGATACGAGTGTTCAAATAATAAATAAACATTTTTGGCTCTAATTTCTTTGCGTACTGTGGCTCAATGAGTAATTTGTCTGTGAAAGTTGTTCGAGGTAAATTAAAAAAAAAGTAGTTTTTTTCTAATCCGCCAAAAAGTAAAGGAACGGATGATTACGGCTGTTAATTTTAAAATCAATCAGTGAATAAAACACGGATGAATCAAATAGGCATTTCACTGGTACGCAACCCTTTTGACTTGTGCTGTCAATTTCATTCTGGTTATATGCCAACGTTAAAATGATGTAGGGTTGTTTAAGATTCTGCCTAAAATTTTATTATTTATTATTTTTCATTCGGTCGACTATCCATCTCTTTCTTTTTTAAAATTAAAAATCAGCACCTATGTCTGTCTTTACCTACGGTTTGCGAGTGACTCATTTGTTGACATAATTTTATACCGACATAATAACAAAATTTTCCTCATTTTGCTTTCGGATTCGAGTTACTTTTGTTCAATGATATTTAACATGCATTGTAAATGGATTCGCAACCTACTCCACTTGAATATAAATACATGTAATAGCGAATTACTTTAATATAGATCACCCCAAATATGTATATCTGTCGAAATAACTTAATTTTGATTACAATTATTAATTTACCGAGAGTCCACGTTTTAGCACCGATAGTTTGGTTAGGTTATTACATGCTTATCACCTGATTGTCCCAAAGTATTAAGAATAATTTCAAAAAACATAATTTCAAGAAACAAAAAACAATATTCATGACTTTTCCAACAGGCAATTCTACTTAATATCAACTCGAGTTTCGGTTTCATTAAAACCCATACATACCCGTACAGTTACCTGTACGTATTTATACGGTACGGAATACTGAGGGGTGGGGGAGGGGGGATTTGTCTTGTGAAATCTGCATTTAAGATAAATAGATAGATAGATAAATTAATAACTTATGGTGCAAGTCCGCAAAATATCTGCGTCTCTAATATTTAATATCACTGAATTTCTCTGTTTCCGTTTGACAGTGACAAGCTTGAAGTATAACTGGGGACCATCAGAAGAACAAACCTTTGTTCTACGTATAATACGTACTTTAATTTTCTGTTCAAATTATTTTGTCTTTTGACAAGCCTTTTGAATAAAAGCTCCAGCACTCTGATATTGTTTCCTTGTTTTTGTTTGTTAATTAAAAGACTCAAAGTCAGAGGGGGTGACCCTAGGTCTGCGTCTTACCTGGTCCAACGCCTGTCAGTGGCTGTGCAACGGGGCAATGCCGCTAGTGTAATGGGTTCGTAATCAATGTCTCGCAATCATCGATCATGCAAATGTCAGCTTGGTTACGCAGCCAACAAGATATCAGGTGACATACCTTTTATACAACTGCATACATTATTGGTAATCCACGTTAGCTCTTTTCAGAGGACCTGTAACTTACATCATATCGTTATGAGTTCGAATCCCGAGTTGGACTCTAAACCACTGAAATCCACTTTATGAGTTTGAATTCGTGAAATCAGAATCATTCATTCAATGTTATTGTCATGGATAAACTTGTTAAAGGTCAATGTAACATTTTTGAATTTACGTCATTTCGCAAGGTGTTACAGTGAGGAGAAGAAATGACAAGAAACTGCAACAGCAACACATCTTTAAAATCAATGTAGGTACACATTAGGTACAAGTTATTTAATAACTAGAGTAACACATTTCATACCAGACATTTTTATCATTTAGGTAATCATAAATCTTTTTTTTTTTTACATAAAGTAAGCTTCACATGAGCTTTAAATTTATTTTCTGAGAAATTCAAAATATTATCTGGTATTTTATTGTAGAAACGTATACATAACCCCAAAAAAGATGTGTGACGTGTTTGGACCATACATAATTGATATCACATAGTTTACAGGATTTATGGCCGATTAATGGTAATAGGCTCGTCGGCTATTGAGACTTAAACGTAGCTGATGAGGAATGGGTGTAATGTACTTTACATATGAGGCGTATAAACGCCTCTGCTTACCTCTTATGAGATGCAGGCGTGATGCTATGTATGTATATATATAACTTAACATAGCATAAACAGCCTATATACGTCCCACTGCTGGGCACAGGCCTCCCCTCAATCGACCGGAGCGGGTATGGAGCATACTCCACCACGCTGCTCCAATGCGGGTTGGTGGAGGTGTTTTTACGGCTAATAGCCGGGACCAACGGCTTAACGTGCCCTCAGAAGCACGGCATCTTACTTTTTCGGACAATCAGGTGATTCAAGCCTGAAAAGTCCTTACCAAACAAATGACAGTCTCACAAAGTGATTTTGACAATGTCCCCATCGGGAATCGAACCCGGACTTCCAGATCGTGAGCCTAACGCTCTAACCACTAGACCACTGAGGCTGTTACAGGAGGAAGGTGTGGAGGGTGTTAGGCTGTGTGTTGGGTTGTTGTGTGTGTTGTGTTATATATATACGTAAAAAAAATGTTATGGTGACTTACTATAAACCTGAACACACACGAATTTCCACTGATTCCAAAATCCAAAACGTATTTAGCTTGACAGTTTTAAAAACAGCTATTTATGTCTCTTTCTTGGATTCATTGTAAGTAAAGGACGACAATATTATGGAGCTTTCAAAATAATCCACTCAGAATCGGCGCCGTAATAACTGTAATGTTTAAATTCAAAAACGGCTTAGTCGTTTCCAATAGCAACGTAACAAATAGGAACGGTAACTTCTTATCTCCTTCAAACATTTTCATTTCCTTCTGGAAGTTTTTGGTCTTGCGAACAAAGTTTAATTCGTTCGTTCAATGACAACTTTGAGTTTTTGCGATAAGTTCTATTAAGTACTTATTACGTTCACACGAATTAAGGAAAATGATTATGATTTTTTTATGACAAATAACACTGTGCTAATATTTTGTAGTTAGTAAACTCACAACTTAAAGGAATACTTAAGCAGTATCTAATCACGTCTTGAATAAAAATTATGTTCTTTTTCTAGTGTAGCACGAATGCGATAATTATTAATTAGATTTTTCCACTTCAACAAAACCACCGGTTACTACTTACTGCTGTAAGTAAGTAGTCGTTACATGAGCCATGTCAGGGGCCTTTGGCGGCTCAATAGTAACCCTAATACCAGGGTTGATGAGGTTGGTACTCCACCTCACAACCCACACGATAGAAGAAGAACAAAATCTACGGGTGGATTTGTTGAAGACTCGATTAGTTGAAAACTTAATAATTTTCGGCATTATTATACGTTACAATAGACTAGTTTATCATGCTCAAGCTATATTAATCAGAAGATCTCGCAAATATACGGTCCGGACAGGACGTACGTTCTTCCAAACATTATAAGAGGCGGCATGTGCCTCGTAATTCGTATAAGATATGAAACTGGACGCGAAACTTGTTTCATAACGTATTTCGTCCTACAACACAGCACTAACGTAGGGGATGTGACACACTGCCGTATTCAAGACGTTGTGTATGAAACATTTTCATTTAATTTGACAAATATTTATATAAGGCGGTACGGGCGCAAGGAAGGAAGTATAGGAGCAAAGAATATGTTTAAGAGTCGAAGAGAACAAAATGAAGCTATGTTATGACTAGGAATTGCTCATTAATATAACTTGCAGTATAAACGCAATACACAGCAGAGTTGCTATAGTCTGTGCTATACTCCGTCAGTACTATTGCCGAACTATTAGTAGTCAGACTAATGACTGTTGACCTTGAAAATTATCAGTACTATTCTATACTATAGTTTAAAAAATCAATAGTATCGATTGGCAACAAAAAAGAATCTCTCACACACATCCTCACAAACATATGTATTAGATATCCTTGCATAACAACACATTTTCAATAATACTCATCATTACCTTAAGAATGCTAATTCTCTATTATTGTCTATCCAATGCCAATTCTTTGACTTCTAAGACACGACGTTCGCCTTCTCTTTAATCATTAGGTCCATGTAAACTCTTATTGGTCTTCCTCTTCTTCACTTTCCGTCTATTTTCTCTTCCATGTTTTTTTTAATAAAGTGTCATGTTTTAATAAGATAATAAACTACAAATCAGAAAAAAACATACTTAATTAACGAATAAGTACCTACGTACTATCTCAGGAATTGTGTTCTGTGCCAATGAGCTTCAAAACGTAAGCCAATCCTTACTCAGTTGACAAAGTGTCTAAAATATATTATCCGACAGACGACGCTACCCTTATTTTATACAGTGAATGAATTCTAAAATGAATCGCATTATGCTTGCTATTTTCCTTTCAGTGTAGGAAGACCTGAAAAGCTAATTGAACTCTACGCTCTGTGTGTCGCGAGTCACGCCGAGGTCGGATTACATACTGTAATCGGCTTAGTGGACGAATACAGAGTTTTACGACCCCCGCCCTCTAGCGGTAGTGTGTAAGAAACTTTTTACTCAGCAACGCGCTACTTGGTGTTTGACTTCATTAATAGTTTACATTATTAACGGCTTCAGAGTAATATCGGGAGTGGTTGTGGGTAATCTTTTAGGTAACTAGTAGATCTACCCACCCCGAATACTGACAGTGCGACTTTATTTATGTAAGTGGGATGTATGAAACTGTAGGTGAAAGAGTAAGATAATATAAGATGAACGTGTAAGAGAGAGACGGGTACGTGAGACGGAGAAAAGAGAAAGAGAAAAGAGAAAGAGAAAAGAGAAAGAGAAAAGAGAAAGAGAAAAGGTATGAAGGAAGATGTATTTAGTAAAAAAAGGGACAGAAGAGGAATGAAGAATGATGTCACTGAAGACTTTTCTCTTATTCGAATTTTTTTGGGGTTAAATGGCCACATCGAAGCAATTCATCCAAGAAAGCAATATTGCAATTTGACATTTGCGCATATAAAAGTAATGCAAACAAATTTTAATGTTAAATACCAATATTGCTTTCTTAGATGAATTGCTTCAATGTGGCCATTTTAACTCCCCTGTGCTGTGTAAAATCAAGATGTAATGAGTTATGAAGACTTCAGCGTTTACTTTGTAGCTTCCTTCCACATGTATAATATTGACACCCGATATAATTGACACCTATAAATATCATTACTTATGGTACTCTCTCACTAAGAGCATTCGTTTGTAATGTATGATTTCTGATTATAATATTGAGGAGCATACAATAATTATGAGCTAATGTTTAGTACTCCGCCTTCACTAATGCAATGATCAAATCTGATAGTGGGTTTATGTAGCCCAGTTTCTTACTTCACTCATCCCCCTAGCATTATCCCGTTTCTCAGAGGTAGCGGTTTTTTACACAAGAGACTGCCTGTCTGACCTTTCAACCCGCGAAGGGAAAACCAGCTCAATACTGGTTAGGTCACTTCCTCACGATGGATTTAATGACGGAGAAATGAGGTGGTTGCGTAGCATCTAGTAGTATCCCTAGCATTATCCCATTTTCACAGGGTTCGCTTACCTAACCTGAAGATTTGACAGGATTTTTACAGAAGCGACTGCCTGTCTGACCTTACAACCCGCGAAGGGAAAACCAGCACAATACTGGTTAGGTCACATACTTACCTCCGAAAATGTATTTCTTGGGAATGTGGGTTTCCTCACGATCTTTTCCTTTATTGCCTAGCACGTGATAATCATTAATAATCCAAACGTGAATTCGAAAACAAATTCGGCTATGAGTGGTTTAGGTCTGTGCTGGATTCGAACCTGCGACCTCAAAGTGAGAGGCAAGCGTTCTACCAACTGGGTCACCACGGCTTGGCAACTCAGTTTCTTACTTAATAATAATAAAATTGAAATAGGTAAAAGTAATAGTATAGGTAATTTTCCTGTGATTAACTAAAATTTCGGTGTATTGACAAGAGTTATTATTCAACCAATCACAGAATAACTCGTGACTTACACGAGTCGAACACTCCGTTATATTATTTACAAGCTGCGCACTGGTTATCCTCTGTTCGTTCTCTTCCCTCACTGATGTAATGCTCGGATCAGTAAGGTTACTTTACATTGGAATGTTCGCGGTGAGGGACCACCATTAGGTTATCATAATACAGGGTGTTAATGACACCGAGAACAAATCTTTAAGGAATGTTTCAAACCATGATTCTGAGTTAATATGAAGAATAATGTAGAATTTTCCGTCACAAAATATGCAACTGATAATAATAAAACAAAATAATAAAATAATAAAGCAATTTTCCGACAGGAAATCCCACCTGATATAAACTCAGAAACATGGTCTGAATCATCCCCCTCAGTATTCGTATGGCTAAGTACCTTTCTTGTACGGGTTTAAGTTTAGAACTTTCAAATAATTTTCATTGCATTGAAAATAATTTAAATAAAACAAAAAACTTGATACACACGAAACACTTGATATTAACTCCGAATCATGGTCTGAATCATCCCCCTCAGTTTTTCTTTACGATGTCACTAACACTATGTATAGACTAGCCAAGCATACATAAGTCTAATATTCCGTGTTTGATTTTGGCGAAGAATTACAAATGAAGATAATTTATCACGAAATGGATAAAGCAAATAAATCTATATTGGCCCAGTTACCCATTTTGGGAGAAAACATTTCTTTATAAAAATAGGTAAAAATCTATTTCTAGACTCTTATATATTAAACAGCTTCTAGGAAACTTGTTTCACCTGTAATAACAAAGTTCGTAGAAGTCGGCTTACTGTTTCACCAACTTACAGTAAAGGCATGCATACTAAAAATATTAATTTTACTGAAACAAACTAGATTTTCACTTGATATTACTTGATATTAACTCAGAATAATGAGCTGAATCATCCCTCTCAGTATTCGTTACGATGTCACTTACACCCCGTGCATATACATACAGGCAGCCATATAAGTAGTTATGGGTATTAGTGACACCGTAACGGATACTAACGGAGAAAGTCCAGGCTATGATTCTGTGTTGATATCAAGTGGAATTTCCAGTCAGAAAATTTATATATTTTTTTGTCTTTTTTTAATTATTTTCAGTTCCATACTTAAATTTCACTTGATATCAACTCAGAATAATGGTCTGAATCATCCCTCAAAGTTTTCGTTACGATTTTACTAACACTCTGTATATTCTATATATTGCAATGACGCACACATGTAGTATTTTCTATATTGGAACATGGGAAATGAACACACAAACCTATGCCTAAATTAAATGTGACGTCATGTCGGCTTACTCATGTGTGGTCCACTACAAAAGGTCCTCACTCAGCTTATGCGACGCTGATATTCTGTGAGACTCTATAACATAGAATCACGCCTGTATACCCCCGAAGGGGTAGGCAGAGGTGTACAGTATATACACCCATTCCTCGCCAGCTATATTTAAGTCTCATGTAATAGGGCGCGAACCTGTTGCCATGCAAGAGACAACTCCTGGAAACCACTTGATATCAATTGCCTTTGATCCAAACATAAATTTAAGCTCATTAAGTCGTATTTAGTACTTTAGAGCCCGATCCGGAATTCGAGAAACTGTGAAAGGCATACTTACAATACAAAGAATAAAAATGAAATTGCTATTCAAAATTCTAGATTAAGTAAATTAAATTCATCGTTTTAGGGGTTATGTATACGTTTTTACAATAAAATACCAGATGATATTATAATTTGGCAGAAAATAAATTTAAAGCACATGTGAAGCTTACTTTATGTAATAAAGCTTATTATGAGATTAATGATTACATAAATGATAAAATGTCTGGTGTTTCTCTAGTTATTAAATAATATGTAATGTATACCCTCATTGATTAAAAATATGTGTTGCTGTTGCAGTTTCTTGTCATTTTATCTCCTCAGCCATAACATTCTTCTCCTTGCGAAATGACGTACCTAAATTCAAAATGTTACATTGACCTTTAACAAGTTTATCCAAGATAATTACGTTGAATAAATGATTACAATACAAATACACTTTATTGCACCAAAATAAAAAGAAATAATTACAAAAAGACTCTTAACTAAGTAAATTGCAAATGGCGGCCTTCAATGATTCTGATTTCTGAACTATTAAATATAACAAAACAAACACAACCTATACTGCTGTCTTTTTAATTTTGTGGTTTTGTATTATATAACAATGAAACTATATAAAATTGACGTGCAAATCCCAAGCTTATGAAAACCGAACAGACTCCATGACTAAAACGAAATACGGACAAAAATATCGCTACATGTATCAGAAATCAGGATTATACAGCTTTAATATTTCAATATGATATTTACGTACGAATATTTATAAAAAGAACCCTAAACATTATAGGTACATATTATTATAATTAATGTTAAGACATCCAGGAAGAACATCTAGAGCACTGGTGATCCCGAAACACGATCTGGCTTACCTCGGGTGCCAGTCTCCACTCGTACATACCCTCCAATTATTGTGCATTATTTTATGTAACCCACATTATTTGTGGAGATAGGGCGTGTAGAACGGTGGTTGCCTCAATCGCCTTCCGTTCCGCAGCACATTAATTTCTCAACCAAAATCCATTTCCTCGGCCTCCAACTAGTACTACTACTGATACCGAAACCTGAATTACCTGAGCAAAACAGAAACCGCCACCAAAAGTACACAGCGGAATCAATCGGATCATTTCACCCGCAAAGCTTTAAACTCAAAACGGATTCAACGACCGAAACGAAATACGGGCACAAAACAATCGGTCGGTGTAACCGGATTATCCTGTTGTAATCCTGTCGCTACACAACACACTTCCCTTGAATAAAACATCATGTGTACGTCCGCCACAACATTCAATCCTTTACGACTGGAGAATATGAAACGGTCTTCACGTTCCAAACCTTTGGGAAGGGCTCGTGATAAGAAAACTCAGGACCATTCCGGGTTTAATAGGCTATTTAAAGTGCTTCGTGACACAGTGACTGGGGTTGTTAAGGCTTTTTCACAATGATAATAATAATTATAAAACCTAAACAGACGAAGCTCCGTCATTATACATACTTCTACATATCTTAACGGCTTGGATTCAGTTTGAATTTGACAGCTCATTCTGACAACGCAAATTTAGGCCCTGTTCTTTCTTTTTTTTTACATTTTTCTTCTTTATTTAAGTAGACACACCATAGATATTAAAAACGCCACGTCGTAGCCATTCATTAAAAAGCAATATTGCAATTTGACGTTTGCGCATATAAAAGTAAGTGCGAAATGCCAGGAATGGTCAAAACAATTCAACAATCGAAACGATTCATCTAAGAATCTCAAATTTGGAACGTCTCAAGTTAGAATTTGCGTTCTTAGATGAATTGCTTCCATGTGGGCTTTTTAATCACCGCGGAAAAATAAATGGATTTGATTCTAAATTTAAAAAAGTAAAGGTTTTGTTTCTTTAAAGTCATCAAGCAGCTATATGTCTATACATGTAGGTATTGCATCACTGTTCATTAGAAATAAGTATAATAACTATATATTATAATTTTTTTGTAATTCTTCTCTCGTGTGGATTGTGAGTTCAGTGACCGACCTGACTACGCTGGTTAGGTTTACTTATTTTACTATAGCGCGGCTAACACACTTACTTACCCAAATATCCGAAACCGACTGCTCAACGTGCTCTCCCAAACACAGATAATCTTACTTTCTTTTCACTGAAACCCCCGGCCCTGGTAGCCTAGTTGGTAGAACGCTTGTCGCAGATTCGAACCCAGCACTAAACCAATGATTGTCGAATACATTTTCGAATTCATGTTTGGATCATAAATGATTATCACGTGTTCAACATCGCGAGGAAACACATTCCCGAGAAATACATTTTCGGAGGTATGTGACCTAACCTGTATTGGGCTGGTTTTCCCTTCACGGGTTGAAAGGTCAAACTGGCAGTCGTTTTAGGTTAGGTAAGCGTACCATGTTAAAAACGGGATAACGCTACGGAGATGATGGATGGAAATCCCCAAATCGTTCACCATAAAAAGGTACAATGTAGTTTTAATGCATTTTCGACCCAAATATACTTTTCATAAAATTAAATCCGTTATAATCCATTAAAACATTTATACTGGGCTTATATTTTTCCTGCTACTCCCATAAACCTGTAAATAGCTTTTATGAAAACACAAAAAGCATTTTCCTGAACATTCTAAAAGGGTATTTACAACCACCTCGGCATATAGCCACGTTAGCTTTTAAAATATTTTATGGTTTCATTCCACTCATAAAGAAATGCTTCAGAATTTGAAAATGTACCAACAATATCATGTTCCCAATTTAAAATGATGAGCGAAGCGTTCTACGGACGTATCTAGTGATTCAAATCTATAAAATATTTTATTTCCCTTTTTTAATTTCATTACCCCAAAACATACCGCGATCATGCCTATTGATTGGGGTCAATATTGTCACAATCGTCGATAAAATACGGGTAGGTATAATGATTATTAGGTGTTCTAGGTGGCGTCTGTGGTCCAGTATTTGAGCGTTTGGCTCACGGTCTGGAAGTCCCGGGGTTGAATCCCAGTGGAGATATATCCCTACCAAACTAATACAAAGTGATTTTTGTGGCCTCTGGTTTGATTAGGACATTACGGGATGAACACCTGATTGTAGAGTAAAAGATCCGCGCTTCAGAAGGCACCAAAGCCGAAGGAAGGAAGGGAAGATGACGTTGGTCCCGGTTACTATTTACTGATATAAGTTAAGTAGTCTTTATATGAGCCATGTCATGGGCCTTTGGTGGTGTAGTGTATTCGTCTCAATATAATTATATAAATAAATATCGGCTCGTTGCCACACACTACGTCTTCACTCCACCCCCGTACATACCCGTACAGTTTACTTTTTAATTGCGGCCACCGCGTAGTGCATTGCCCGAGACGACAGAATATATATGTGAATCGATTATATCGATTCAAGTATTTTATAATATATTACATATGCCTGCAGTGGGACACTGGGTGTTACTAATAATAATTACATATTTATTTATATATTTAATTATACCTACGTGTATTACAATAAGATGTGTTTATGTACTTATGTAAACACTACAGGTGGCTCAATAATAACCCCGACACCAAGGTTAATGAGGTTGCTAATACACGTCACAGCCCACACGATAGAGAAGGGTAAGGCAAGCAGCTGAACCAGCGAAAACAATTAAAAATCCAATCACAAATTCAAAATACGACAATACCATTTCGATCAGATGACCCGCTCAATAGTTAGAGGTTTCTTTTATGTGAAGTGTATTGAAGTGGAAATCCAAGGAACCCTTGCTTCGATTCAAAGGATAATCAAATAGTTTACGGTTCGGAAACATTTGCGTTGCACAGAAATGTGGGATAAGGTTTATACAACAATGGTCTTCAAAGATGTAGTGCGGTGGGTGGATGATTTGTGACGGGATGTGAATATGTTACTTCAGATAAAAGAAATGCAGATGGAATTTAATGTTTATAGATATCAACGGACTCCGCTTGCGTAACAGCCTCCGTGGTCTAGTGGTTAGAGCGTCAGGCTCACGATCTGGAGGTCCGGGTTCGATTCCCGATGGATACATTGTCGAAATCACTTTGTGAGACTGTCCTTTGTTTGGTATGGACTTTTCAGGCTGGAATCATCTGAAAAAGTAAGATGATTTCGTGCTTCGGAGGGCACGTTAAGCTGTTAGTCCCGGTTATCTTACTTTCGAACAATCTGGTGACCCGCCAGTAATGTCCTAACCTAACTAGGGTCAACAAAGTAATTACTGGGTCCATATAAACACATAATTAAGCAAAATTAAAAATTTTGAAAAAACCTACGACAGTAAAAATCGCATCGAAAAAGAATAAAATAACTCAAAACCCCCGACTTAACCCAATTATTATGTAACGAAATATTATATTAGACTTAAAAATACTTTCTTAAAAAGAGTTGATATCTCGAGACATCGGTAATAGATATACTTAAGTACTTACCTAAACAATGAATATGGATGTTTACAGTTTTTTCCTAACGTGTCTGTTTCTCGAAGATATACTTAAATGTAGCAATAAGAATTTTACCATAATACGTAACCGAGGAATATCCGTCGGGGGCCTGCTCCGTTCCGTCGTGGGTAAAAAAGTATCGTTGACCAGTTTGTCAAGTAGCCAACTGTCAGTATTATAGGTGTTAGCTTACGTTGTTGCAACGCTTATGTTGCCTCTAAAACTACGCCAAGATAGTAAACAGAAATGCAAACGAACAAAATAGGTTTAGCCCTCGTGCCCGTATTATGCCTCCAATAAATTGGCTGCGTACACGACTTAGTGCGGTGCAACAACTGATAACCCTCCGGTTCGCAATAGTCGGGTAAAATACAAAGCGGATCGTTTTGTTTTCTTGATTAAAATTCCACAAGTAAACTCTAATATTTACTTGTGGAAATTTGGTAACGCTATTTCAGACTTATTCAATTCAGTTATCAATCAGGTTCAGGGGGTTAAAAAGGCCACATCGAAACAATTCATCTCTCTCTGTCTCTTTCTCTCTCATTAGCATTTATTATTTCCATCTGATAGTGGGGTCTGCCTTCTTCTTCTTTCTCTTCTACTCCGCTCTATTGGACGTGTCGTTCTCGGAGACATTGCACGAGCGCAGGTTCTTTTTGACAACATCCGCCCATCTTGTTTTTGGTCGTCCTCTTGTTCTAAGCCCTGGTATATTTAGATTGGCTGTAACATTACCCACGTGAGGGAGGTCTTCTTTTTAAGTGCCTAAATCATCGAAACCAGCTCTCTTGTAATTGATCGAAACAATTCATTTAAGAATCAATATGCCCATTTGACATTTTGTTGACATTGCTCACTATTTTTTTTTATATGCGCACATGTTGTTTTATGAGAAAACCGAACATAAAGTTAGATGAAACATTTCTACAAATATAAACCTCCTTCTATGCTGTTCTGGGAGCAAATAAAAAACATAGAAAACGTTCAGCTGCTTGTCTTCCCGGGCATGTCGTTAAAACCGACAGAGGGATTGTGTCCTCTAACATGATGGAATAATGTTATGAGCGATAGGCTGATCCCTTATCACCATAAGGTTCATCATATCCAGCTTACGACATCGTATCAACAGTGGCTGCAAGTTGTCTTTGATTATTTGTAGCTCTGCCTACCCCATTAGGGATTACGGGCGTGAGTTTATGTATGTATGTACAAATATAAACCCAAACGTATGTCTGTTTTTCGTGTAACTAACTTGTCCGTATGTTCTTGTTTCTGTATACAATAAACATAACAAAATCTCACGACTACATCTTAATTGGGGTAGTCAGGTACATCCATCGCAATATGAATTACGTCACCGAGCTTTTTGTTAGACCAATACGACAAAGCCGTGACGTGGTAAAAAAAACTCTTAGGACAGATTGTGACATACGAACACGGCTCTCCAAAACATCGCTACCTAAAATAATAGGTATATTTCTCTGAAATTCTTAAAGATACCTATCTTGTATCGTGAGGAAACCCACATTCCCCAGAAATGCATTTTCGAAGGTGTCCTAACGTGTATTGGGATGGTTTTCCCTTCGCAGGTTGGCAGGTCATACAGGCAGTCGCTTCTGTAGAAAACCGGACTTGTCAAATCTTCATGTTAGTTAAGCGGACACTGTGAAAAAACGGAATAATGCTAGGGAGATGATAATAATACCTTTTTTTTGTTTCATGCTTTTAGAGCGCCATTTTTTCATAGTCGGGTTTTAGTTTTTAAAATTATATTTTTATTACTCCCGGGAACAGCACGTCATTGAAAATGGCGCATTAACGTTCGATATACTCTTTCATACATTATAAAAATAGTTCCTTTGAGGGTTGGTGCAGTATACCCCCTCCGGTTGATTGAGTAGAGGCCTGTACCCAGCAGTGGGACAATTATAGGTTGTTTAAGTTTACATATTATAACGTTTACACAGTTATAATAAACGGAAACATAGAGGTACAAAGTACAATTGTTCGAACAACACAAACATATCACAGTAGCCGACACGAGAACCGGCCTATCTCCTAGTTCGCTAGTTATCTAGTTCCAACAAATAACTATGCATGGAACAACAGAACGCATGCACAGCGACTAACTACAAATTGTTTAGGCCAGTATTACCATCTTTATTAGCCGAGAGTCGGCGTAATTTGTCCGGGACCAGGCTCTCATATTTCCCGGCGAGGCTTTATTTAGGCGGGGGTCATTAGCATAATGCTGCATTACCGTTCCCGCAGTACCGCTTCTGTGGACAATATTCTGAACTGTGCACTTTGTTTCATTGCGCAATATTTGTCGTTCGGCGCCTGGTTTATTAAAAAGTTGGGCGCGATCTCCATTTGTTCACTGTTGGGTAGAATTTCGGTTTAAAATTGGAACAGTTTCTGAAGCGAAATTGGAATATTTGGTTTTCTATCGCGGCATTATTTTCGAAGTTTCTAGACGCATTTATTTCACGCTTTTCTAAAATGTTGAATTCAAATAGAAGCCCTGTCGTACTAGAACACCATGGTGGCACCACCACGGTTACGCCACCAACAAAATGTATAGGGTACTATGACCTAATGTGAAAGGGACTCATAAATATCGCTTATAATTCGTCCACTCCATTCTATAGAGGACAGTTATTTTAAAATCAATGTAGAAAGTAGGATACAGTATATCAATTGTAAATGAAGGTCTTTTGCCGTTGTACTTTCACTGTACTTACTTTAATTTTCAAACAAGGACATCATTAGCATAATAAGCACTTTTGGCTACCGTATACGAATAATACCGTATTTCCTGAATTGAAAAGGATACATAGTTAAAAATAAGTATGTTTTCGTATATTCGAGCTAATCTTATCGGAATTTATATTAAGGCTCAGATGTCTTTTGAAATACAAAACCCATTGTTTAAGTATTGTGTCTCGACATCCGGGCCTTAATAGACACAAAACAATACCTGCTTAGGCAAAACCGTGTTTTTATCTTTTGATTTCCCTCATTCAGCGCTTATCGCTATCGACCCCCTAGGGTCGATTAATGATTTCAAATATTCTTCCTCTCAGACGACGCCCTGTGCCGAGGTTCGCGCCCAACTGGGTACCCTCAGGCCTGTTGTCTTAAATTTTGTACCAGTTGAGAGCCCTCAGCGCTCTCCATTTATCCGGCCAAGTAGGTAATACTATCTGCGGCAAGTCTACAATAAGTCACATCAAAAAAACAAGTTACCTTCCTTACGTTACTAAACCTAACACAAAAATCATCCCCAAATAATCGAATCGTCTCGAAATCGTATTTCTACCATGCAATACCAACAATCTATCATCACCCTTTGATAGATGTAATCGAAGTATACTGTTTACAATGCCGATAACTTCCCCAGTGTTTATGCGAGGCAAAATATTGACATTAAAAACACAGATCCGTAACATGACGTATAATCACACTGAATTTCACGTGGACATATCTTTATTCAGTAGGTAACATAGTAACACTTTGAATCGTCAATTTTACATATCGTCTCATCCGCCTAAAACTACC
This sequence comes from Pectinophora gossypiella, assembly GCF_024362695.1. Taxonomy (NCBI): domain Eukaryota; kingdom Metazoa; phylum Arthropoda; class Insecta; order Lepidoptera; family Gelechiidae; genus Pectinophora; species Pectinophora gossypiella. The sequence continues at coordinate 14,548,555 of NC_065407.1, forward strand.
TACCTACTACTACCTACCACCCACCTATCTACCTACCTACCTACCTACTAGCTTCTCACAACCTGTATAGCCCCCAAAAGAACCTGCAAGAAAATCCTCGGCACAGGACCCTAGACGTTCTTTAAAAATAAAATAAAAATGAACATAAAATAAACATAATATCATTTGTTATTGAAGGCTTGTAATGTATTACTGTATTGGTATACAAAAATCCGTGGTGGCCCTATTCAGCGTACGTGTGACTTACCTACTTCGTAGCGTCACTGGGTCGGATATAAGCTCTTAAATTATTAAATTACATTAATAAATTGTATTATTATAACCATAAGATTTATGTTTTTGTCGCGGCTAGATCGTAGAATTAATCATTTCATGACGTGTTCGACCATTTCATGAAAATGGTCATATTTAATGAAATAGCCAACTTAAGTTGACCATATCGTTGAAACGTCAACGTTTAATAATATTTCAATCAAGGTTTGGTCGTATCGTTAATATAGGCGGTGTCCATGATATGTGGTGTAATAAAAATGCGAATAGTCGATTAATTTCTTAGGTTCAAAATTGTGTATTTATTTGATATGGACAATTGTACAATTACATTGATTCATCGATTATAATATCAATCAAGTTTTAAATATAATCGACACCAGCGCCACTACCGGTGGATATTGTTATGAAATTAATAACAATTAAAATATATGATTGTTAACGTTTGGCTATATCATGAAGTAATCATGTATTTTGTGTTCATTGATCTGGCCAAACTACATTATGATATGGCCAATCAGTGATATCATTTTATTCCACGAAATGTGACCATTTCATGAAATGATCGAGCACATCATGAAATGATCAATTCTAAGTTCTGGCCACGACATATACATTTTTGTGATAATATTACACTCATACACTCTAATTTTATTCAAGCAATTTCGTTTTGGTCTGTTCGTGCTTCACCCAACAGGGTCCAAATAATATCAGAGTCGTGGTTCACGCCGCGACTTGTGCTGAGTGAGACTATTTTATCTCGGGACGTCCACCACCACCTTATGATAATTTCGACAAACATCCGTTTTGCTTTTTTTTTAATTGTTATGTGAACATTTCAAATGATGTTATTGTCTTGTTTTTGTGTGTGGGGTGTTCTATTCTTTTATCTTTAATTCGACTTAAGGAGTTTGAATTCATGTTTGGATCATAGGTAATTAATATCATATTATGGTAGTGGTTCATGAAAAGGCGCGCCCCCTATTTCTGCGTGGAGTGGGAGTATACAGGATGTATACAGTGGTATCGTAACGAAATATTTAATGGGTGATTTAGACCATAATTCTGACTTGATTTCAAGCAGAATTTTCCGTCGCAAAAGTATAAAAGTGAAAAAAAAAAACAATAAAAGTTTCATGAATTTTCCGACAGTAAATTCATCAGAATCATGGTCTGTCATCCCTCTCAGTATTCGTTACGGTGTCACTAACACCCTTACATACTTGTATGGCTACCTGTACGTACTTATACAGGGTGTAAGTCACATCGTAACAAAGACTGAAGGAAGAAAATTATTCTGAGTTAATTTCATGTGGAAATATCGGTCAAAAGTATAGAATTGAAAATAATTAAAAAAAAAACAAAAACAATAATATCATGAATTTTGGGACGGAAAATTGCACTTATTATTAACTCAGAATAATGAGCTGAATCATCTCCGATGTCACTAACAACCTGTATATTGTACACATCACCCTTTCGGAGATGCAAGCATAATGCTACTTTATGTTATTTTAGAATATGGTTCATTTCAGTACGTCTTCACTTTTTCTATATATACAAATATATTCGAATAGATTATACATTGTAATATCTTAATCGTATCATCGTGTTTGTGAGGCAGAAGGCAAGAGTAAAACCACTGCCCTATTTTTCCCTAAGAAGTAGCATGGAGAATGCTACACCGACAAGAACGTAGCTCTTAATTAGTGATGATGAATATATCCCCAACCAAACGTGACCAAACCGCACATGGCACAATGGGTCCACTGGAACATTGTTCTCATCTCTTCCATATCCAATAAATAAGTTAATAATAAAATACCAAAAGTATTAACCAACTTTCGCAATAAGGCTCTTATGGGATTAATTCATACCCGGGTACCATTAGTTGCACGTCATTTATGAAACTTTTATACGTTTGGCTTCTAATGGCGCCGTTTGATTTACTTTACGTAAACTCGCGCCTACAGTCCCTTTTATTTTTTATTTTTTTATATATTAAATACTACTACATCACATATATAAAACATTAACAACTAAGACATTTACTAAAATTAAGATTTATATAATGACAATTACAGTCTAAATAGCATCAACAAATTAGTAATTAAATTAACAAATCAGTCTCTATGTACCCTTAACTGACAAATATGAATAAAATATGAAATTAAAATAGAACAGAGTAAGCAGAGTCACCAGTAAGTAACTAGAAAGCATCTTGTACCCACTTTCGATTCGAAGTTCAAAAATGGATTATGATGAAATATATCATCTTCTCTCGTGTGGATTGTGAAGCCAAATGACCGATCTCATCAATCCCAGTAACAATCAGCGTTACTATTGAGCCTCCAAAAACCCTTGGCGTGGCTCATATAACAATATAATATATACGGAACAATAGAACGCTTAGATTGGTCACGACATTGTAGGCTGATCACCCGATTGTCAAAAAAGATGAAAAAGATTACATTTACATATATATTAATTATTTCACAATCTTTTATATATATAAATCTTTTTTATCTTTCAAAACTTTTTTTTTTATAATTATATAAAATCTTTCTTCCGGACAATCAGGTGATCAGCCTCAGTTCTATTGTTCCAATTATGATCTAATACCCAAATCGGTTCCAACGAATGTCAATGAATTAAAATGAAGTTCTAAAATTTCCCGGTTCGCTGAACACGTCTCGCATTTCACAGCTCTATTTAGCCGACGGGTCTAATTATCATAATGCAACACTGCGACGAGCACACAGCTTTTGATTACATTGCTGGGTGCTACAGGGAATGTAAATCGACTAAGTGTACAATGGCGGAATGCTACTGTGAATTTTTATTCTCCTCCGGGACTTGGTTTGAGTGCGGCGTTTTCTTGCTCTTTACTTGCGTGTGTGTTTTGGAAAACTAAGGGTAGTCTTTTGTAAAGGCAATAACAATTGACAATCCATTGTAATTAAAGTAAATGCGAATTGTTGCGTAGGTATAACGTCGGAACCATCTTAGACTGTTTACTCTTAGCATAGAATAAATAATAATACTACGCTTTGACTAGTTTAAGAGACGTTGAAGTCGCAATTTAACTGCCTAAATTGGCTGTTAAATAATATAGCAAAGGCAGAAAAACTCAAAATTTGTGGTCCCAATATTTCAACTTCTACAATAGTGTTTGTACCTCTACTTATATCAAATGTTACAGTCAACTCTAAAATAGGATGGAGTAAACAAATCTTTATCCGGGAAACAAAAAATGGATTCAGAAATAAATGAAAAGGCAAAAGAGCGGCACGAGCCTGGAATATGTGCTCTACTCTGATTATAGTTTAGAGGTGACAATGTATTATGTGCAAATGAGGTCAAAGTTTCTACTGACTCCCACAACGAAACGAGCTCTAACTGTTGCGTTGGAAGTAGAAATAGTTTTCACTAGAAGAGTTTAAATGCAGATAAAAACTAAGCAGATAATGTGAGAGGTCTCACTGAAGAGTGATAATAGGAGAATGTGGCATTGTTATTAAGCATTATGAGTGTGTCTGAGTCTGAAACTGCCATTATAGATATCTTTAGTAGCAGCATTCGGAAAGATTTCAATAAGCGTGTTATTTTGTAGAATTTCATTTAAAGTTACACTGTTTTTCTTTTTATGTAGCTCAAGCATGATAGACGGCGATGCTGCCTCTGATTTCCCCAATTAGGATATAGTTCGGGTGGTGGGTAGTTAGGGTGTGTTTGATAAGGTTGGTATTCCACCTCACAACCCACACGATAAGAAGAAGAAGGATATAGTCCAATTTATCAAGTTTAATTATCATATCGGAGATGAGATAGCAATTTTAGTGGCAGAAATAAATTATACAGCTTCAGATAGTGTGAAAAAAGTACAGCTACAGAAGGAGGGTAAATTGTTATTGTTATTATACCTATAGTATCAGACGAAACCCATCTCTTTCATCGTAAAGCATAACGAGAAGTGAAATCTGGAGGCGCCTAAATCAACGGTGCGTTCTAAACTCTCCACTAAACAAGTTATCCCTGTTTCGAAATCGCTTCATCCGATTGAGTTACAGTTCCATCCACCCTATACCCTTGGTGGAACGTCACAGCCTGTAATTAAATGACTCACGCGGACAGCCTCGGCCACAAGTTTCAACGGCTTGCGTGACAGTATAAATGTGATCATCTTATGCAGTTAAACTTGTGTGGTTCAATATTCATCATCGCGAGTTTGTAACTGAATTTCTAAACACGCATTTAAAAAAAAAATCCTTCAGGAATATGTATTGGTTTTATCGAAAAAAATATATAAACTGTAATTATGTATATAGGTAATGTACTTCATATTAAATTTAGTTTTCATATTATTTTTAGTTTTTATAAATATTTATAGTTTTTATTTTTGTAATTATATCGAATATACCTAATAGCAACATACATTTGTCGAGTTAGTGTGCAAAAAAAATACGTATTACACCCCATCATCGCCTGTAGTTTGGTTATCGAATAAATGTTATATGAAGTTTTGTAATTCCCTTATGTTTTTAGGTTAACAATGCGAGCAGGCTGTGAAAGTTTGAACGTTTAGTATAATAATCTATCTTTTTGTATCAGAAATAATTAGAAACTGTGAGTTCGTCACCAGCGATAAAAAATGTTCAAAAATATTTTTATTTATGTACTGCAGAATTTGTAAGCGACGACGAAGCTACACAAATTCACAGTACAAAGTAACGAAAGAGAAAAAAATATATATCATCAAATGTTTACTTAGTCATGGATCGGAAAAGCGTCGATTTTTAATCTACCAAATTGGATTCGGCAATTTTTCGTAGCGACCAACGGGTGGCAGATGCGGGCAATGTGCGGGCACGCGTGACTACATAGGCTCTGTGCTGAATGAAAAATTGCCGGATCGACGGAATATGGCCAGAAACTTACGGCGTTTGGAGTTTCCAATTTTTTTTTGGATTTATTAGCCAATGTTTGGATTATACGCTCCCAAAAAGATTGAGACTTCTTTCAACATTTGAAACGCACTGATGCGGATTTTATTTTGATTGACTGCAATGAAGTTGAACAAGTTGTCTTAATTAAATTCTACAGCTAGTGCAAGCAATATTTTTTCAGTCATCTACATTGTTACATCAATTAGTTATATCACCAAACACTGAAATCAGATTTTAGGAACCGTCAAGATCTGTTAAAGCCTCTTTGCTTTTAAATTAGCAAACATAATATATCCACGGTTTTCACTTGCAGAAAAATACAGTAAATAATGTAGACGAAATAAAAAAAGAACGGACGCATCCGTCACTGTGAGAAACGAGAATAAAATTGATAGAGGCGGCGCACTGTCTCTATATTGCTTGGCTTACCTCACACCCTGTCCTTTGTCATTGTAAGTGATGGCACGTGAACAGCTGGAGAATAAAAATAAAGGGAAGTGTTTTGTAAAGGTGCTATTAAAAGGAGCCATAGGACCATTTATATCCAACTTAGATCTTTAAATCTGTTCTGCAGTTATCCTCTCAGCTGATATTGCCCACCTTTTTTAAAAGTGGAACACAGGTTTAAAGTCAGTGCAATTTATTTTCCGATATCACTAAGTGTACTAGATAAACATGACAGGATATTGGCAGTATAGAAAGTAGCATATTTACCCAAAAACCTACTTAAAAACGCATAAAACGCCAAGTCTTCGCTCGTACGTATCTAGCGAGAATTTTTACTGCCGTACCATTACATGCCAGTTTTCTAGGCGAAGTAATGTGAGTGCAGGTAATATCGCCGAGGTCCATAAATTTCTCGCAGACGCAATCTATGGCCGGTATACAGATGGTTTATCTGGCTGCATTTCGATTTAGGGCTAAATCTGTGATGTATGGGGCTGGACTAAACGATTTTGGTTACCCACTGACGTCCTAAGTGGTTTAATCGTGGACATTGTCACAGAGCTGCAATTTACTGAGGCACTGATTTTTTTTTGTTGTCGATTCATTATATTATTGGAATTAACTAATAAATAAACCGAAAAAAGCAAATAATAATTCTTTTTTTTTTTTTTGAGGGTAGGTGTCAGATGAAGTAGACATATTTTGATTGCTCTAATTTAATTTATTTAAAATAATTAGTAAATCACTAGTAGACATACCAAATACAATGTTAGTGTAAACAACTAATGTTCACCTACCAGTAGCTTACATTTTCATCATTTCCGAACAATATTTTGTTTTTCCATCATCATCACAAGCACATCACTTCACAAATTATCACGACCAAGATGGATTCAGTGCAGACAACTATGGAATCATTAGCACAGATGTTTAATACACGGATGGCTGCCTTTGAGGAGGAACTGGGAAGGACTACTCCGCGCACTAGCACCGTTGCATCACTCACTGCAGAGTTCCAGGCCTTTCGAGCATTTGTCGTTACTTCTCTGTCTGCTTTGCAAAAGCAGGTTGAGTTTCTGACGGCAGAGTGTGACAACTTGGAGATGAGAACTAGGAGGAAAATGCTTCTTCTTCATGGTGTGCCTGAAGTCAAGGATGAAGATACTCCTGCGGTGGTTTTGCGGATGGTAAACAAACACCTTGCTCTGTCTCTGCAGCCGAGTGATTTCAGTCGGGCTATTAGGATGGGTCGCATGCACACTAGCAAGCCGCGGCCAATACTAATTAAGTTCAGCAGACATGACATTCGTGCTGGGGCTTGGCAGGCAAAGACTAAACTCAAGGGCTCTGGTTTCACATTGTCCGAATTCCTCACAAAGCGGCGACACGACCTGTTTGTTGCGGCCCGTAAAAGGTTTGGGGTGACGAAGTGCTGGACACGCGAGGGTCACGTTATCGTTTCTGGACCGGACGGCAAGCGACACCGAGTATCATCACTCCACGTTCTGAATACAATCCCCGGTTTGTCTCGTGTCGAGTGTGCTGGCGGCATTGTCTCCTCGGGCTCGGAGGATAATGGGGAGCTAGTCGACGTGGTGGCCATCGCGCCCCCTGTTGTGAAGGGGAAGCGTGCTGCAACTGCAAAGAAGCCCAATAAGTGAGGTTATAAGACGTTTCATTTTCATTGTATGTAGTGTAGTTTAATAGTAAGGTTATTATGCATTTATATACATATATATATATATTTCTTACCTATTTGTTTCCTGCAGTCTTATGAGGGTGGCAGTATTTTCCTTTCTTTTTTTTTTTTTTTGTTCTGGTTGTAAAAGTATTTTTTCACTACTTCCCTCCTTTTACTTCACTTCATATTTTATTTATAGTTATTATTTTTTCCTCTGGCTGTCAGTTTTGATTTATAAATGTGTTTTTCTAACACGACAATTACGCACTGCGGGAGGCAAATAGTACATTTTCCTGTTTTTTTCCTACTATTGCTATCTCTTTCTATGCTTTCGATGTTATCTTATTCCTTGCAACTTATTCATTATTTTCGCTATGCATTTGTTAAGTAGTTTTGTACAAAATGATTTTGCGTTTTGATGTTGCTTGTCTTGTAGAACTGTAACATAGTCATTTAGTCGTTTTGTTTTTATCGTTTACTTTTTGTTCAGTTTTTGTTTGGTTCTTTTTATTTAGTATTTTTTTTTTTTTTTGTTTTTGGCTTTGTAAATAGGCTACTGGCGGGTGATAGGTACCAAGTACTTGTCATAGTTAATAGTGCTTATTGTATTGAGTATATTATTTATTAAGTTGTTTTAGTTTAGTATTATTTATTTATTTTATTTTATTATTTTTCTTTTTATGGATATATCGATAAATAGCGATATTTTTTTATCCTGCTCTTCTTCCGAGGTTAGCTTTCAGGATGCCAGCCCCACTCTTGGTGAATTTCTGCGCAATACGTTTGTAAATGTGCCAAAAAATTTCAACGTGGTGCATATTAATGCTCAGAGCATACCTGCCCATTACCCGGACATGCTTGCTTCGTTCGATTGCAGGAATATTCATGCGATCCTTGTTTCTGAGACCTTTCTGAATCCTAGTCTTCCTTCTACTTCTTACTCTCTCCCCGGCTTCCATCTTATCCGCAATGATCGTGTGAGTACCTCACATGGCGGGGTAGCCATTTATCTTCGCTCTTATATTCCTTTCTCGATTCTCAGTAGTTCACCTCAACCCCCACCGCCCAATACTGCGGAGCATCTTTTTCTGGAGGTCACACTATCTCACTCTAAGGTTCTACTAGGAGTATACTACAGTCCTTCACTTAAAATAAATTATTTCTCCGCTTTTGAAGAACTTCTAGAAGAACTTTCTCCTTTGTATAGTCATTCCATAATTATGGGTGACTTTAATACGTGCCTCTTGAAAAATGATTCTCGTTCGCAGCGTCTGCGGTCTCTTGTCCAGTCCTGCAACATGCATGTTCTCCCTCTGAGTTCAACGCATCATTTTCCCAATTGTCTTCCTTCTCTTCTAGACCTAATGCTTGTCTCCTCTCCCGGACATGTTGCTCAACATGGCCAGTACAATGCCGAAGCTTTCTCATATCATGATTTAGTATATCTTTCTTTCAAGATCCGCCCCCCAAAACCTAAGCCCAGAATCCTGCTACAGAGAAACTTTGGTGCTATGGACGTCGACCGGCTACGTGAGGATGCTGTTAGGATGGATTGGTCAGTTATCGAAATGGAGGACAATGTCGACGAGCAAGTAAGAATTTTCAATAATATGATAACTAAACTTTATGACGTGCATGCTCCCATTCGTCCTATTAGGGTCAAGCATCTTCCTGCGCCTTGGCTGACTGATGATCTGAGGGGGCAGATGGCTAAGAGGGATCGGGCTAAGGCTAGGTACAAAGCAGACAATTCAAACCTAAATCGCGAGAAATACGCACAGGCAAGGAACCGCTGCAATACGGTGATAAGAGACGCTCAAAGACGCCATATCCATAAGTCCGTAGAGAATGGAGATCCCGCTAAAGTTTGGAAATTTCTAAACTCTTTAGGGGTTGGTAAACAACGTAATGGTACAGTTTCTAGTAATATTGATCTCGACCTACTCAACAGGCATTTCTCTTCTTCGTCCTTTCTTGACAATAATATTAAAACTAGTACACTTAATCACCTTTTATCTAAACCTGCCCCTAATTATTCTCCTTTCTTTCTATGTCAATTTGCCGATTGTGATGTTAAGAGAGCGATTCTTTCCATCACATCGAATGCCATCGGTGAAGACAGTATTAGTCGTAATATGGTCATTCCTCTCATTGATATCCTTACCCCAATTATTACCAAAATCCTGAACACTTCTGTGAGCACTGGGGTCTTTCCCACCGAGTGGAAAGATGCCCATATTATCCCGCTTCCAAAGAAATCCAATCCCGATTCCTTTTCTGATTATCGTCCCATATCAATCCTTCCTTTCCTCTCCAAAGTCCTTGAAAAGCTTGTTCACAGACAAATTTCCTTTTTCCTTAATAGCAACAAGCTTTTTAATCCCTATCAGTCCGGTTTCCGTCCTGGTCATAGTACGACTACTGCCCTTGTCAATATAACTGATGATATTCGCTTGGGGATGGAAAACCAGCAGCTCACGGTGTTGACATTGCTAGATTTTAGTAATGCTTTCAGCACCGTGGATTTTGACATTATTCTGGGCGTTCTACGATCTCTTAACGTATCTCCAACGGCAATTGATTGGTTTCGCAGTTACTTGTCGGGTCGACGGCAGCGTATCCGTATTGAAGACTCCTTCTCTACGTGGTGCGATGTCTCGGCCGGCGTACCGCAGGGTGGCGTCTTGTCTCCTCTTCTCTTTGCAATTTTCATTAATTCGATAACCCTCCCACTATCTAATTCTTATCACCTGTATGCAGACGACCTTCAGATTTATACTCATGCCCCTCTGGTTGACCTTCCTAATGCCATTGAGCGTACCAATAAAGATCTCGGGCTGATTCTGGACTGGAGTCAGTCTTTTGGCCTTAAGGTTAACCCTAAGAAGACTCAAGCCATTATTGTTGGTAGTTCATGGTTTATTTCGAGGGTCGACTGTGAGTCTCTGCCGCCGATAATGTTTGATGGTGTCCGAGTTCCTTTTAGTGAAACTGTTAAGAACCTTGGTGTTTTGTTTGACAGATGTCTATCTTGGAAACCTCAGGTGGCCGAGGTAAGTAGGAGGATGTTTGCCGCTTACGGTTCGCTCAGGCGTCTCCGTAATTTTCTACCGATTAGTACCAAGGTTTCTCTGGCTCAGTCCCTACTTCTGCCAATCCTGGATTATGCAGACGTTTGTTATGCTGATGTTTCAGTTGAATTGCTGAATAAGCTCGAACGTCTGCAAAATCTCGCCATAAGATTTATCTTTGGATTGCGCAAATACGATCATATTTCCAATTACCGTGTCAAGCTTAAGTGGCTACCTGTCCGTCGCCGTAGGGATCTCCACATCTTGTGTCTCCTGTACTCCATCCTTAATCTTCCTACTACTCCATCTTACCTTAAAGATCGTTTCTCTTTTAAATCCTCTGTCCTTGATCGTACTTTGCGATCGTCCCACACCTTATCCCTTAATATCCCTGTCCATTCCACTGACTTTTATTCTTGCTCTTTCACTTTGCGGGCTGTCCGGTTGTGGAACTCTCTACCTGAGACTGTCAGGAGGGCTCCTTCTCTGGACTCTTTCAGGGCAAGAGTGAAGGCGCTCTTCCTGCAGGCATAACTTGGAAGTGTTTTTTTCTTATTCTCCTTATATGTATTATTATATTGTATAGGCTATTTGTATGTATGTATATGTGTGTATGTATGTATGTGTATGTATATATATATATATATATTATATATATTATTTATTATTACTATTTTCTTATTTTATTTTTCTTTTTATTATTGTTCATGTCATTATATGTTTATTGCACCAGCCCGTGCTCCAATGCATTAACTTCTTTCACCCTAAGGTTGCCTGGCAGAAATTGCTATTTAGCAATAAGGCCGCCTATTGTACTTATGTTTATATTCGTATGTTTATGTCCTTTGTATATGTCGTTGTGCAATAAAGTATTATTGATTGATTATTGATTAATTTTACTGAGTAAGTAGATGGAGCGTTAAAACACATTTCATTTACATTGTTGTAAATCTCATTATAACGTAATGGATTCGACATTATAGGATAATAATATAATAATTTAATTAGACAGCAAATTACAATAAAATAATTATAATTATTAACACGTTTGTTTCGCGTGGTGGCTTAGTACTGTTTACGCCCCGTGACTTTATACAATGCTGATTCCCGTTCACACCATCTAATATTATTTTAAGTTATTGTAGATTTTCCGCAGATGGCATTAACTACTTGGCCGGACAAATGGGGAGCGCTGAAGGCTCTCACCCGGTACAACGTTTAAGACTACAGGCCTGAGGGTGCCCAGTTGGGCGCGAACCTTGGCTCAGGGCGCGTCTGAGAGAAAAAATATTTGAAAGAATTAATCGACCCTAGTGGGTCGGTAGCGATAAGCGCTGAATGATGGAAATCGTCGACCACGTTGGCGGGGTCGGTATCGGGTTGCTGGCAAGGCCCTAACGCGCATTTTGTATGAAAACCGCTATCGTCGGTTCAACCCCACTCTCTTTTACAACTACTCCTGCGAAAAGATAACCGCGATACCTCTAATGCTTCACAAATTTTATAGCCACTTTACCGGCAATATATATTTTATGTGAGGCTGCAATTTATTTTTGTAATTTTTTTCGTAAGATACTGCATACAAAAGTTTTTTTTTTTTAGTTGCATTGGTGTTACTGCAAAGGCTGAATGTAAAACTGTATAAATAAATACCTACATAATAATTATAAATTAATAGGTAGATACTTGTCTAATTAATAAAAATTACAAAGTTAGATAATAAGATCATAGATAGAGATTGTATTAAGTAGATCTTAAAAAAATATATATAAAATTACACGTCTAAAATACCTAAGGTAGTAAAATTATCTACAACTCACAATCCAACCCGACAAACCATGATCAATTAATACTTTGCCTAATTGCCTATTAATCACTCGTCGGTTTTAAGCAATTTGTTCCTAATTTATTTTATTCTTAATTTGAACGAGTTAGCTTTGAGTACTTGATCCATTAATTGGTTTATCCTTGGCAGATTTCATTTTAAGCCGCGCGGCTTTTTGAAAAATGATATTCGTTTATTTTTTAATTAATTTAGAAAAAATAGGTTTTGAAAATTTATAACTTTAATATACTTTCAACAACATTAACGAAATCTATGGATAAAGAATGAAGATTGTAATCACGATAAGAGTGTGGGTTGTGAGGTGGAGTACCAACCTCATCAACCCTGGTGTCAGGGTAATTACTAAGCCGCCAAAGGCCCCTGACATGGCTCATGTCACGACTACATACTTACATCAGTGAATAGTAAGCGGGACCAATGGCTTATCGAACACGGGGAGGTGCGTGGTAAAAACTTGCAAAAATAGAAGCTCAAAGCGACAAAAGAAGGTTGGAACATCATATATCTAATAAGTAATGATATTGTGCATCTCTTAAAATCATAGTATAAATATTTTAATAGCATATAATATTTCATTAGCATTGTGATACTATATAGGCTGTCCTGACGTTCACGTACAGAGCGGACGTGTGGTGGTGTATTTACGAGTCAGGTACAAAGAACACTACAAAATACACGATATTACAGGTACGTAGTTGAAGTTTATCATCATCAATTAAGAGCCACGCTCTTGTCGGTGCAGCATTTTCCATGCTACTTTTTTAGGGAAAAATAGGGCAGTGGTTTCTTCCCTCTTGCCTTCCGCCCCGCAGTACTCTGTCTGACGCAAGTGGGGTGGCGCCCAGAGTAGTCTATTACAAAGCCACTACAAAAACTAGGACTCCTGTCCTCCGCCTCTGAATAGTACTGACAGTTACTGCTGCCCCCTGTCGGGTTCCAGGTTACAGTCCATGTGACTTGCCCCTTCCGTCCTGCAATGCCCTACCCATTGCTCCAATCTTCGCCTCTGCAACCGTTGAGGACTTCACCCGTATCCCTGGGCAAGGGTTCTACGTTATATCCCGTAGGTCTGGGTCCCTATTCGAACTCAGCCACCATCTCACTCCGGCCTACTAAAGTAAGAGGCGCCCACCCCCGCGACAAGGACGCGCCGAACGGGAATTGAGGAGTTGAAGTTATTAAGAAGACAAAAATGAACCTACGCAAGGAGACTAGTTTCAAAGTGCAAACGATAAAAAGAAGGCAAGTTTCAAAACTATAATCACACTCCATTCATTTCAATCAAATTGAAGTTCCGCAGACACGAAAGTCTTCAAAGGAAAAGACACACCAAAGTTTACGAACGGCCGTAGCGTGTAGTAAGGAACTCTTAATTAAACTTATAAAGTTGATACGGTTGCAACATTAACTAAATGAGAAGATGTTATCAAAAGGCGTTAGGTATGAGTGGGAAATTTTCCGTTTGCCTTCGTTCAGAGTTGTACATATAAAAGTGAATAAGTGAATAGTCGTGGGATGTTAGTTTACATGTTAATGGGAGCACGTTTAAAAAACACTTTAAACAGGTAGAAAATAGAAGAAAGTATAATAAAGTATTTGAGATTTTCATTTTATTTATTTATTTTATTCAATAGTTTATTTTACACGGAAACAGGATATTAAACACTTAGACTATCACATACAATATATTAACAATGCTTACATACATACACGTTTACCAACATAAGTATATATCTATAAACGTAAATATACCTCTACATATAGATAAATAAATAAGCAATATAATTATTATATTTATACACTGTATTTAAGGAGTTGAGTGTATTTTTTTTCTTGTTGCTACGTTGTCTACAGAACATGCTGAAGATATATCCGTTTATTTCTCATCTAACATCAGATATATCTTATCGCCTTACCAATTAAAAATACACTTCTCATCAAAAAAATCGAAACACCTTGCAAGTTTACGTTTTGTCAGGATTATCAGAAAAATGTGTACATTTAGGAATAAATGTTAAATGTCGTTTAATAGTGAGTAATATGAGCTTATCAAATCTTAATGTTAATGTTCTAAATTTAAATGAATTTTTCATAGGTTTCGTATTTTGTTAAATGAGTCATTTTTATTCCGTATGGAGTATAAAGGAAATGGATAAAACAACACACGTAAATGAAAAAAAAAAGCTAAAAAACGTTTATTTAATAACTTGTATTCCCTCCCCGAGCTCTAATTACTGCTTCCATACGGTTCTTCATCGATCGGATGAGAGTCACGATCACATGCTGTGGTATATTGTCCCATTCCTCTTGGATTGCATCTTGCAGCTGGCTAAGTGTTTCTGGGGCAGGATCTCTTGCTCGAATTCGTCTCTTTAATTCATCCCACAAATGTTCAATGGGATTCATGTCCGGGCTTCTTGCTGGCCATTCCATAATAGAGATATCGACTTCGTTAAGATAATCTCGTACGACGCCCGCGGTGTGAGCCCTAGCATTGTCGTGCATGAATATGAAGCCGTTGCCAATAAAATGTGCATAGGGCATCACATGAGGCTCGAGACACTCTTCGACGTACCGATGACAGTTTAGTGCAGGCAGACGTGGCCCAGACACGAAAGCAAGCTCTGTCTTACCGTCGGCGCTGAT